>NC_056729.1:841712218-841829718 GCF_019279795.1 Protopterus annectens | reverse complement strand
AATCACAATATCAGTACACCACCAGGCATGCAGTATTACTGCAGCACAAGTTACAACACCACTGTCCAAGGCGAAGAATACAGCTCAACAAAATAACCCACCCCCGTTAGCGGAGTCGTCCAATCAATGGCAAATCCCGCCTGCTAAGAGTGGAAAGAATGAGGTGTCGACATCTATACCTCATGATGGTGAGGCCATGGCTGATAACATAGTGCATCCCAGGGTGAAGGAGTTGATGGCGCCTAGAGTTTCGAGTAGTGCAAAGGAGACTGCTAAAGAGAAGAATACGCAGAGGGAGATAACTTCTTTTTCCCCATTTCAACTAAAGCAACCGGAAAAAATTTCCACACAAACTAGAGTAAGGGGTGCATCTGTGCAAAGACAAGCACAACAGCTAGGTACAGGAATCAAAAGGAAGAGCAGCAGTCCATTAGTGCAAAACAAGGCGATGAAATACACGCAGAAGTGAATGGAGGGACTGCAATGGTAAGCCCAGCCACTGAGCACAAGTTTCAAGATGAACAGTGGCGGCGCGGCTGCATACGACAAGGTAATGCGGTGCATGCACAAATAAATAAAGGTACTGTGAATCTTTCAAGTCTGGCACTCACTAAACCTCAATTAAGCATTCTGGGTAAGGGATTGAAGTTTATCCCTAACAATACTGACAATATTGTGCAAGCAGTAACAGATTTGAAATTATTTGTTAGAAAGGTTAGCTTGAAGCTAATCTTCAAAGATAATGGCACAATAATGCCTAAATGTAGAAACTTGAGTGATTTTACACTAGTATTATGTCCCACATTGTCTGCCTTTTCTAATATTGTTGAATGTGAGTTAAGAGCATATTATAAGAAGAGATGTAAAAAAGGAACGTATAATCTAACATACTCTGAATATATGACTATGAAAGAATTGCAAAAAAATGATGGAATTGTCATAAAACAGGCAGATAAAGGGGGAGCAGTAGTTTTAATGGACCGGGTATGGTATATGTCGAATTTTAAAGATTTTCTAAGTGATGAGTCTACATTTAGAAAAATCTCTTATAATGAAGTTAAAAATCATGTAGCAAATATAAATATGTCAATTTATGAGTTACAATTTAATAATGATATAGATATTGATTTGTTTAATTTTTTGAGTGTACCCTGCCCCAGAATACCACAGATCTATGGTATTCCTAAGATTCATAAAAACTTGATGAATCCCCCGCTTAGGCCAATTGTTTCAGGGAGTGGTTGGATTACACAACCCATCTCAAAATATCTACAGACAATTCTAGGTGTGCACTTGAGCAGATGTTCTACAGTGTTAAAAGACACTAATAATTTTCTGCAAGAATTACATAATTGGTGCGTCAATAGTAAGGATCAGAGTTATGTATTGGTATCTTTGGATATAACTTCATTATTTACAGTTATACCCAATGAATATGGTGTAAATGCAATTTGTGATTTTCTAACAAATGAGGTTAGAATGAGTGCTGGGGAAACTGAAAATGTCTGTGCCCTTCTCGAAATGGTGTTATCCAACAATATTTTTATTTTTGATGATGAGCCATATTTACAACTAACATATGTAGCAATGGGTACCCCTATAGCTAACACTTATGCTAATATAGTGTTATATGAATGGGAAAAGCAAATGATACTTAGTGGAATGAATGAGATGAATATGAAAGTTAAATTCTACAAAAGATTTGTGGATGATTGTTTTTTGATTTAGGGGGGTACCTTATTGGAATTGAATGATTATGTAAAGTATCTTAATGAGACAACTGAATTTTTAAAGTTTAAGATGACAGCATCAGAACAACATATACATTTTTTGGATGTGCACCTATATAGGAATGGGGATAGGCTAGAATCCACTATATATAAAAAAGAAGTGGATGCTTCTAGATATATTAATAGAGGTAGTATGCATGCCCCACACACCTTTAAAGGTATATTGAAGGCTCAATTAATAAGAACCAGTAAATTGAATACTATAGATGCTAGGTTTGAAGAGCAAGCTAAGGAGATGATGCAAGAGTTTCGGAGAAGTGGTTACTCTGAATATATTATTAAAAAGATTTACAAAGAGGTAGTGAATGAGAGAGGAAGTAGATATAGGCCTGTCTTCACTGGAGGACTAGGTGGTAATGAATTGTTGAGGTGTTGGGATAAAATGGTTAGATACCTCACTACATTTAACCTGAATACTGAAGCTATATATAGTATAGTAGAGAAAAATTGGCAGATTTTAATGGCTATGCCAGAAATTAAGTTAATTGTAGGTGATAGACCATCTTATGCATATAGAAATTCAGAGACCATTAAACAAAAATTCTGCTATAAAGATTTTCAGCAGATAAATAAACAAATACAAAAAAGAGTGGGCACAATGAAATGTTATAATTGCACTTGTTGTGATGATCTGTATGAAGGTGAGCACAACTTTATGCACCCTAGTAGTAAGGAGGTTTATAATATCAAGGCCTTAACAAATTGTAACAAAGTACAGGTGGTTTATTTGGCTACATGCACAGCCTGTACATCGTTCTATGTAAGTAAAACCACCAGAAAGCTAAAGGAGAGGATCATAGAGCATAAATCAGAGATAAGAAGAAAAATATTAACAAAATGCTTTGAGCAAACATATTATGGAAGAAGGAGAGAGATATAAATTCAAGTTTAGGGTTATATGCACTAATGAGATGGGAATAATGAAGGGAGATATGAATAATACATTGGAATTGAAAGAGTATGAGTGGATTGTTAGATTACAAGCAGATGTAAAACCCGGTCTCAATAATGCTGTTAGTCTTAAGCCAGTGTTGCTGAAATCTGTACATAACAATAGTCCTTTTATGAATGTTTCGTCAAACTGAGGAACAGACGTTTTTATAAACAGTACCTTGAGACCCACTACTGTCCCCATGTTGTGATTTATTCAAATGTACAGTTATAGAACTGACATATTTCTTATCAGTAATAGGTCTGACATGTTCTAACAGCCTAGTTTTAAAACATGTGTTACTGCCCCGCACATAAAATATTTTACAAGGCCATCTAATAGCATTCCCTATACACCTACCACTTGAATGTACAGACTACAACATGTTTCACAGCCATTCCCCTTAGCAGGAATTACAGCAGTAAATAATGACAGACCAGTATACCTATCCACCTACTACTGCATGACATCTGGACAAAGCCTGACTTAATTGGTGAACAGAAGCCCAAATACATGGCCATACTTGAAATATTGCTGTTATACGCTGAGAAAGTTGCTGGTGTTACAGGGTTTGTTGTAACATATATTTTCTGAGGGATATAAAGTCAGAAACAAAGGATGGATAATGCAATCACCAGAGCATGCTACTGATTTGCCAAGGACAACACCTATCTGGGGAACAGCCCATACATAACAGGCTAACCAGTGGCCATTATGTGGATGGACTTACAGTTGAGAGCAATGCAGAGACAGAAATTTGTCAAACTGAAATCCATGCAGAAGTAGCATGTGCAGACAAACCCTGTTAAACTAGTAGTATTCCAAACATATAACAGCAATACTCGCGATCTGCTCCTAGGTCCTGAACCTTCCACACCATTTAGTTGGCTTGTCTCCACAAGTCTTGTTGTAAGAGGAAGCAGCCCACACAACTCCAGGATGTCTTCCTCACAATTAAGGGAAAGGGCCAATGCCCACATTGAGTACTCATTTATAGGAGTATGTTGCCATGACACTGACTATTAGAAGAACTACACAGCTGCTCTGCATGCAATTAGCAAGTGGTGAACCCCAATAGGTGCACATGCCATCGCCTGGTTATGAGCATCACCTACAAAAGCCATGCTGCCACCTATTCAAACCAGCTCTATCTCTGTAGTGCACAGGGAGAGAGAAAGAAATAACAAATGAGACATAAGGTGGAAAAGAGAAGAAAGAAAAAAAGGTAAATGGAAAATATAAGCAAGTAATTGAATCTAGTACTTCATCTGTAATAATGGTAAATATGGTTTGGAGGAATATATGTCCCAACAAGACATGCTGTACTAATGTCCTGCTAAACAGCTGCTATGGACATAGCATCTGGCCCTCTCTGCAGTGGGAAATGTCACAGACATACCTCTCAACTGTACAGATCCTCAGAGAATGTCTACATTTTACCATCATGTATTTTTATCTCTTCCTCCAGAGATCTGTACTTTACTGGAAAATAGCTGAGGATTGAAGTCATCAGGTAATGACAAACACTTGAGTTACATCCTTAAAAATATTTACTTTAATTCTAAATGTATCATTCTACAAACTTCCTATGTTTGTAGCAGGTATATTTAAAATCTGTCCCTATTCATCCCCCCATCATTTTAGGCATTGTCCAGATGTAATGCTCTGGGAGGTTGTGAGGTGGGAACACAGCTCATGGGCCTGAACTTGTGAAAGGACAGCTGATATATGACAACTGCAGGGGTGTCTGTCAAATGGTTGTGACTGTGCCACTGCTAGACCAGTTAATGGGATATTTTCCATATCCATGTTAACTGTGATTATGAGTATGACACATCTTTGCCTTGTAAAGCTAAGACACCTATAGAGACCGTGTGCATACTAGAATACTGTTGTGGACATGTGTGTTGAACTGCATGTAATATATTGAATTAATAACATTCAACTGTACAGTGTTCTGCTGGACAATAAGCACATTTGTGACTGATATCTGTAGTCACATACACATATACCTGTGTTATGTCAGCCAAACGATTGGCAGGCCTGTGAGCAATGGCATTGTAACATGATACCCTACTTATGACTCTTGGACATCTTCCAGGTTATCACAGTGATGCCAAACCCTACTGTGCAATCAATGTACTAATGTGTGGTGCAGCTATATTAATACAGTATCAATACTGATGTCCCTTTTGTGCCATTGTACAGACTTACTGCTGTAACAGGTTGAGATGTATGATTGAGCAGCAAAACTGCAAATACAGTGTGCCAGACTTGCATTCAGTGGAAGTGTATACCAGGTATCCCCTGAGCACATGTATGTATGCATATGTTCAGGTGGAAGGCACAAAACTAATCACATGGGTTTCAAGCAGTCAGGTAAATAGGTTGTGCATGTTGCACAGCCACCACTGACACCCACTGAGGAGCTCTTCACCACACTTGGGCCACATGGCAAACACACAAGCCATGATGCTGAGGGAAGCATTATGGAGGTGGGTTGCACACACACACTGGATGAGGACCGTGCAGGTAAGGGCCCGGTGGGGATTAGTACACTAATGTATCAGGCATACATGTATCTGTATTGTAGCTTCATACATGTCTCAGGTCTAATTGCAGTTGTGGATAGGATTTTCTAATGGATGACATCAACAGGTCTACTAAACTGGAGTGAAGGGAAGAACACAGGTCAAAAATGGTATGAGACAGGTAGTATATAATTCACACACACATGCATACACACACACACACACACACACACACACACACACACACACACACACACACACACACACACACACACACACCTGCCAGTATTGGGATTAGAACCCCTGCCTCTCTAGGTATGTCTACGACAGTATTACACAATTACTGCACATTCTACAGAGCTTACTCAGCTTTCACTTGGCCAAAGCTGCTGACAACTGCACAGCTGTGGTAAAGTATTACAGGTGGCAGACAGTCTGCATTCTGTTCCACCCATACATCATGCCAGTTCTTTCTGTCTTGCACTTCAACTAGCATTATGCCTTGGCACTTCACTAGGTTAGTGTATTATGAAGGGTGGCACACCTGTGATCCATCAGCAGTACTTTTTCATCACAGATGTCGCCCTTGTACTTACTACTTATGTCCACCCCTCCTGGCATGTTTGAAGGTTGGTTATCTATGCTTTCACCCATTAACCTGGTGCACATGTCCACTATGGGAGACTGTTGCAACTGTTGCATGTATACAGACAACCCTCCCTTCTAAACTCCAAACACTTAGACCTGTGAGGGTTACCAATATATCACCCAATGTGGACATATGCACTTTCCAGCAAGGACTGGACTAGCAGGTCAAGAGGATAAGATGAACACCTGCACCACACCATGTGGAACATGTAGCTTACCATGACACCCACTTTGGCAGCCAAGACATACAGTGAAAAATCGCACACCCACCTCCCCAGAGGCACTTAATGGACAACTACCCAAACAGTACAGACCAGCAAGGCAGACGCCCATTCAGACACTATGACATGGCACATGCCAAGGGACGCATATTTAACCTACACAGCATGCCCCAACTTAAACTCCTAAGGCTAACCACCTTGCACAATACAGTGATCATGTATAACGCAATACTGAGGCACACACATCCCACTCACTAGGTTAAAAATGGAGCAGATAACAGCCAAATATCAATCACATGCCAGCATCTAACACGACACAACCAGTCATGTCACTCCACAACAATTACAAATATCACTCCATATCCATGTGGGTGTGAATGGCTTGGGTCATACCTCCCTGGACTACATGACAGGAGACATGGTTGAACTCCCTGATTATGTGGTCCAGACAGGTGTGACAGTAGCCCTGGGCAGTGTACCGTGCTCACCCAGAATGATGCTATCAACAGATGGTTGACTGGAACATCAGCTTATGTGTTATGTGTTATTCTCAGGGGATCCAGGACCTCTCTGCTTGGGATGGCATGATTGACAGAACCCAATAACTTGCCATGATGTCTTACATCTGTCACCGCTGGGTTGGCAGTTACTGGCTACGTGTCTTTCCACCCCTATGGTGCCTTATTAGGCAGTGTTCCTAATGCTATTACCACCATAACAGCTACACATGTATGCAATCTGAGGATCATGCTGCTCAACAGTGGACATATAACTGTCAGGATGCAGTCACTCATAGCAGTTGTTGGAGTGGAGGGCACATGTCTGCTGTAATGGAGAGGTGGTTCACAGCAGCAGACAGCAGACCTGTAGTATCAGGCTATGATGCATTCCACAACTGTCAACCCCCAAACATGGACCACACCACACCACCACAAGTGGTGTTGTCTCCATATCCATTATGGATAGGAACACCTCCGGACTAGTATCCCATCATAATGCATTGGAGATACTTCTGGTACAACTGTCTTGGGGTAATACTGCAATCCAGGCCATAGCCTGCTATGGGTCCACACCTATATCCCCAGACTGTCGATGCACATTCCTCAACATCCTGCCATCTCTGATGGTCCAATGCAACACTGACATAGTACAAGCCTTCAACTACCCCTCCATCACCTGGGGAATGTAGCCAATCACCAGTACAGTGGCCCAACACTTCTGGGATTCATCATTTCCATTATCCTAGACCAGCTCATACTGACCCTTGGTAGGGGATGCAACAACCTTGACCTGTGTTGACCACTTAAATATGAGACCATTGCTCATCCCCAGATGTCAATCCCTGCATGGTGAGATTCACACAGGCTGTACATAGGTACATGTTGATGTACATCTGTTGTAGAATGGAGAATGCTACATGTTCTGGTTTGGACACACCTTCAATTGCTAATAACCACAGCCACAGGGGATATTCATCAACCAAACACTCTGGGATTATTATTCACACACACACACACACACACACACACACACACACACACACACACACACACACACACACACACACACACACACACTCACCAGTACTGAGATCCATAGGTTCATTGCTTCGTAGGTGTGTAGTAGGTGAATGGACCTGAATGCTCTACAAGGCCAGCCCAAGGGAATACCTTGGCATCACACCAGATGACAATAGTCCCTAGTGTGGTTCTGGAGTATAGTCACTGGAGTGGTCCCCAAGGGTGGTTATTGTATTCCCCATCAATTCATCCAGGTTTCTATTGTGGGTGGCCAGTGATGTGCACTGTTTCCCATGTATGTGATCTATATTCCATAACATAGACAGTGTCTGGGTTGTGCACATGTCCCACATGCATGTTCTTTGACATGTGAAAGTGTGCTTAAGGTCTCTGGGGCATGTTGTGTGGATAGCTTGATATTTTCTGATGTAGCATTCCTGACCTCATTTGGTGAGACCTGGCTATGTATCAGGGGTAGTGACTGCACCTACATTGACAGTATGATGCGGGTATTCAGTGGAGTTAGTGGTGTCTGTCCATACAGGGCATGTGTATAAGGCATGGTATTCCCTTTGTGGGGTATGTTTGGAGACTCTACAGTTGCTGCAGGTGTCAAGTGGGGAACATGGCAAAAGGGCCACTGTATACATTGACTGGGCTACTGAGGGCATGGAATAGGGTCCCATGTTCTTTTACTTGCTGGATAACACACACTCAGTCAAGAGATGTAACACATCAAAGTACTTTCTGATGTCAGTGGCACTGTTGTGGTCAACAGCCATGTAGGCCACTGCAATCACACCATGGGTACTATCTGTGATGCAATATGCCGGGGAACTACCAATATAGTGGTTGTTGTATAGCCAAGTGTGTTTTTGTATGATACATGGGTGGAGAGTGGTCTCTGAGTAATGGAAGGGTTGCTATATTGTTCACTAATCCATACTATCACATTTAAGGCTGTGGATTACTACACCATCCGCTCCGGTGGTTGACATCTGTTGGCCTTGTAATGTGGAAGGTCCTCAACATAATAATTTAGCAAAACCCACCCCCAATGGATCCTGTTATTTACACAATCACACCAACCCCCACACAGGATACAGATGACACCCATGCTTACACACTTGCCAGTACTGAGTATCAAACCCCTGCCTAACCATGTATTGTTACTACAGTGTACTGCATTTATCACACATGTCACAGAGCTTATAAAATAGATGTTGTCCCAAGGTACGTCTAAATAGAAGAACATCACCAGCCCTTGTAAATACTGGCACTGGGGGATATAGTGGGTGAGAGATTCAAAAAAATATGTTACCCTACACACACATTTACATTTACCAGGGATGAGGTTCAAACCTCTAACTATTTTTTCGGACCATTATGGTTATGCATTTGCCACGTGCACTACTGACCTTACATGGTTTAGGTTGGCAACAGGTACTTCTAAGGTGGATGATATCTGCAGGACTGCTGAAGTCTGGCACTGAGATGTGTACTGGGTGAAAATGGGGCCAAAATCTCTGGGGTACAGCCATACATAGGTACCCACACAAGCACTTGACAGGAATGAGATTCAAACCCATACCTATGTAGTTATTGTTACTACATTGTTCCACATTTATCACACATCTCACAGAGCTTACATGCTAGAGAGCTGTGCACAGGTATCTTTGAAGATGAGTCATATCAGCAGCAGTGCTAAAGGAAGGGTAAGGGAAGTGCTGTAAGTGTGAATGACCATAAAATCAGGTCTCTACATGCATACACACACTCTTTCACACAAAAACTCACATTTACACATTTGCCAAGATCAAGGATGGCACTCCTACCTAACTAGTTTGTGACACTATAGTATTATGCAGGTAGCGCGTGTGTCACGGAACTTATATGTTAGAAAGTTGTCCAAAGGCATCTTTGAAGGTAAGTCACATCAGCAGCAGTGCTAAAGTAGGGTTAAGAGAAGTGTTGTAAGCGTGAATGACCACAAAACCAGGTCTCTGCAAAGATACAAACACTCTCTCACACAAAACATTCACATTTACACAGTTGCTAAGATCAGGATTGGAATTTCTACCTAACTAGTTTGCTACACTATAGTATTATGCAATTATCACATGCACCACAGAGATTCTATGTTGGAGAACTGTGCAAAGGTATCTTTGTAGTGAGCCACATCAGCAGCAGTGCTGAAGGAGGGTAAGAGAAGTGTTGTAAGTGTGAATGACCACAAAATCAGGTCTGTACATGGATACACACACTCTCTGTCACACAAATACTCACATTTACACAGTTGCCAGGATCAGAACTCATAACTAACTAGTTTTCTACACTGTAGTATTATGCAGTTATCACATGCACCATGGAGCTTATATATTAGACAGCTGTCCAAAGGTATCTTTGAAGGTGAGTCATATCAGCAGCAGTGCTAAAAGAGGGGTAATGAAAGTGTTGTAAGTGTGAATGAACATAAAATTAGGTCTCTACAAGGATACATACACTCTCACACACTCACATTTACATAGTTGCCAGGATTAAGATTAGAACTACTACCACCTAAAGAGTTGGCTACACTATACTATTACACAGTTATCGCATGCACCATGGAGCTTATATGATAAAATGTTGTCCAAAGTTATCTTTGAATGTGAGTAACATCAGCAGCAGTGCTAAAGGAGGGCTAAGGGAAGTGTTATAAGTGTGAATGACCACAAATTCAGGTCTCTACAAGGATACACACAAACACTCACATTTACACAGTTGCCAAGATCAGTACTGGAACTCCTACTTAACTAATTTGCTACACTATAGTATTATGCAGTTATCACAAGTGCCACAGAGGTTATGTGATGGGGAGCTATCCAAAGGTATCTTTGAAGGTGAGTGGCATCAGCAGCTGTGCTGAAGGAGGAGTATGGGAGATTTAGTATGTGTGAATGGCCTCAACCACATTCATCTAGAATCACACTCACACACAACTTTACATTTGACAGGACTG
The DNA here is from genome assembly GCF_019279795.1 of Protopterus annectens. Classification (NCBI taxonomy): domain Eukaryota; kingdom Metazoa; phylum Chordata; order Ceratodontiformes; family Protopteridae; genus Protopterus; species Protopterus annectens. The sequence continues at coordinate 841,819,076 of NC_056729.1, read as the reverse complement.
AGATTAGAGCTCCTACATGGATACCTATTTGTACTGTAGTGTTACACAGTTATCACAAGCACCACTGACACTATATGGCTGAGGGCTAACCAAAGGTATTTCTGCAGTGAATGACATCTGCACATCATGTGATATAAGCTAATGGGATGTGTAGTGGGTTGGACAGGCCTCATAATGGGATTCGCTCTGTCACTCTCTGTCTTTCTCTTCCCCACGTCTCTGTGTCTGTGTATGTTTGACATATTATATTATGTTTGTCTTAGATATGTGTGTGTATTCCTATCCAATGTGTGTGTGTGAAGTATCAGTGGTGTACAATTTGGAATTTGTGCACAGACAGCTGCAAATAACCAATAACTGTAGTCCACTGTGTTGTGAGACATGGGCTTCATTTCTCTAAGTGTAGGAGCATGCCCAGTATGGCCTTCTATACTGAGTGTATGCATCCATTCCAGGGAGGGTTGGACTCCAGTTCATGATTTTGTGTGCTACAGCTACACCTAGCAAACTGTTTCTGCAGGATATCTGTAGATAGGTTGCCAATATAGAGACACAATGGACTTAACATACAGGGGAAACTGTAACTATTGCTGTCTGTGCTGCTTATGTGACATGTTTGGTTGTAGCATAGATATTCTAACATATGTACTGTTTTACACTGTGATGTGTCATGTCATTGACTACTGACAGTTATCATTCTTTGCTCACAGTTATTTACTGGGAAATATGAGATGAATGCATCTGAGACCAATATTCTCAGGCAAATAGACTACACATTCTGGCACACACCAGCCATTGTGGTGGGGTAGCTGCAGACAATAGACTGCTGGTTCTGTGTAAATGGTGCAGCACATTGTTAGTATGTTGGATGGGGTTCCCCTCCTTGTGCTTTTCTCAACTTCAAGAAATGACCATATCCTGCTGGGGCCAACCTCTCAGCTGTACAGACACTCCCAGGTTATCCAGAGGCAGGATTCATATATCTGGTTAGTTTACCTTCACATTGTGGTTTACAAGTGGTTTTGTGCCTATTCATTCATGGGTTTCAAGTCGGGAGTAGTATGGGCAGATATTAGAGTTTCAGACTTCACACACTCCATGACATCAATGCTTCTTCATCCCCCTCTGTTATTCTCTCGTCCACCTAACATTATGCAAGCAAAATCTCAGAGGTATCCCTATAGTTGGGCCTTTATCTCAGTAATATTTATGGCCTGATCAACAGTCCTTGCAGTAGGACATGGGGAGGCATGCTCCTGGCATTTGTCAACATGGCCTTGCAATTGTTTTCTCTTTACTGTCAGTTTGTTAGTTGGGACCCCCTGACATTCCATACATTGGCATTATGAGTGAGGCATGGGCCTTTGCCAGAGAACTGTAGGCCATTTGAGAGTTCTGCAAGCCATCTGTTACTGCATTTCTGCATGGGATTGTGGGGGGGTGCACACCTACAGACTTGAATATTTGAAATGACTGTACTGGTGTGGTTACTCTGTTGGCTTCCATTTCACATTGTATTGTGACCTATCATGCAGACAGGAGGCATATCAGTGGAGTACACATGCTAGATCTTAATAGCATATATTTCAGTTTCAGACTTCTTACCTTTCAGAACTGGAATGCAACTACCAGACCTGTTGTAATATGTCTGTGTAGATCTGGTGGGGGGCTGTTCACCATTGCCATCATTTGGAGGCCTTAGCCCAGCCTTTTTTCATGGTCATCTACACCTGTCCTGCTGGGTGAGGGTGATGGTGGATATGTGACCCTCATTGAAATCCATATGTGTGACCTATTGACACCCACAGTTCTTTGGGTCATCACATGTACTACATTGGGGGATGTCACTGTGTGTAGTGCTGCCTAGTATGTTGACACCAGTATTTGTTATGAATTTTCTGCTGTCCCATATAGCTGTCTGCTGCTATCCCATTCAGCCACCCAATTCCCTTGCATGCTTGCATCTATATTATACATACAAGTATGAGAACATACTACTCCATTCAGTAATTGATAGGAAGAATGACTTACCTTGTTGCTGGGCCAGTATTGTGGATAGTGTTGGAGGGCTGACTATGTTGGATGCACATAGTACACTCCCTGTACATGGTAAAGCTCAGGCAGTGTCATGTTTGGCATCTCATTTACTGTCTATGCGAGTCAGAGAGAGGTATCAGTCCTTGGGTCCCTACAGTGTCAATGTGTATGCTATGTGTTGCCTCTTTGCCAAGGCTTGGGCATACTATGCACGTCTCCTTCTGCCTACAGGGGCAGGCTCAGGATGTTCTTTCTCTGAGTCCCTCTGAGCTGGCCTTGGAAATGGTGGGGGGGCTGTATGGCCCTGCCCCACATTGTTCCTAATGCAGCTGTTTCCACAGGATCATATTGTGCAGCATGGCACATACTATGAACATTTGTGTACATGTAGTTGGAGAGTACTGCAAGGCTCCACCGGATATGTCAAGGCAGCAGAACTGTGACTTGAGCATCCCAAACACATGTTCTACAATTATCCTGGTTTGTGCGTTTGCCTCATTATGGTGTTCTTGTTCGGGTGTGTGTGCATTTCTGATGGGTGTCATCAACGATGGCTCAAGTGCATATCTAGCATCCTCCACTAGATGGCCATATGGGATGTCCCCCCCCAGCAAATGCCTGATACAGCTGTGAGCACAACCAGATGTGGGAGTCGTGATAGCTTCCAGGGCTGCCAATGCACACATTCATGATAATGCCTTGGGCATTGCACATGACCTGGGGGTTGATGGAGGGGAAGCCCTTGTGGTTTATGTATACTCTGCCCTGCTCACCGGGTGGTGCTTTGATGTGGATGTGCGTGCAGTCTACAGCACCAACTACTTCAGGGTATTCTACTATATGGTGGAAGAGATGCATAAGTGTGGTCAGCACCTCATGGGCAGTGGGGAAATATATGTGCTCATTGGCATGTTGTGTCATGGCATCCAGGAACTGGTGGAGTACCCTGGATGCTGATGCCTGTGAGACCCCTATGATATCCCCAGTTGGTCTTTGGAAGGTAGCTGTGGCTAGTATTATTAAGCCTAGACATACCTTGATATCCACTGGTATGGGATCCCCTCTATTAGTTCTGTGTATAAGGCATGGCCGGCACAGCTCAAAGATTTGCTGTAGAATGTCCCTGTCCACCCTATAGCACTCTACTATCTCCAGCTCATGTATGCCCTGGTAGGTTACCCTGTGTCTGTACACTCTTCTTCTCCTCCTCACTGTGGGTCGGTTGTCAGAATTCTACTCTTCACCACCCTCAGTCTCTAACACATATTGATAAAGTAAAGCAGCAGCAGCAGCCTCTAACATATTTATTAATTTTTGCTACTTAAAAATCCCCTGTCTGTGTACACAGTTGGTGTAGAGTTTGTAGGAAAAAACGGTCTGTAGGGTGTTTACATACTTTATATTAGTGTGTGGGGCTGTTGCATGTGTAATTGGCTGATTCTGATACATTCCACCTGCCAGCTATGCTAGCTCTCCTTGATTGCCTTCCTACTGCTATTTCCTTTTCCCACTTCCTCCCTATTTAGGCCCAGAGGCACATCATACATACCCGGTGCTCAAATGTAAACAGGGATGCTATTTCCTCTGTTTTCGTTCTTTTTTTTTTTTTTTAGGCCCACTGTGCACAACCATTTAGCTAATGTAAGCTCTTTTAGGCAGTAATGGTCCTGCCTGGATGCGAACACACTCTGCATTTCATGGAATAAGACAATACAGCCACGACACCCCCCCCCCCTGTGCTTAGCTAAGGGCAAACACAGGCCACAGAGCTCCAATGAGCTTACAGCAAGCATGACACCCCCCTTATGAAGTCATTCAGCTCTTATACTTGCACTGTTGTATTCCTGCACCTACACGGTTAGGTGCAAGCTGACCCTTTGTGGAAATTTGTGATTCAGTATTAGTCCCCTCATTTGCATACTCCAGTGTGGACCTTTTCCCCTTGAAAAACAGTGCTCCCTCGTATTGTTTACATTCTGTATGTCATTGGCTATAATGGCAAAATGCAGAATTATCTTAAAATTGACTTTTCTCATTTTTTTTTTATATTAGGCACAATCCCATTTGTGCGCCACTGTCCTAAGCTTAAATGGCTGTGATAGGCCAAAAAAAAAGTTTAATTTAAAACAAAAAATAAACATTTATTAATGCCAATGGCCTTATATTTGGCCATTGGCATGTGTGTTTGACTGTAATACATGCTTTCCACGAGCTGTCCTGCCTCCGTTTGCTCAGATGCAAAAATGTATTCAATTACTAACTGAATACATTTCTGCTCTGACACTGTTCATGCACGGAGTCCGGTCAGCTTCGTGGATCACAAAATCATTGCATTTGCATGTTTTTTACCAGCAAATGAGGTGATTTGCTTCCCACATGGCTTTCAATACAGGAACAGTGTAGGGCCACTCGTGCACATGAAAACGGCACTTTCCTGGATCACTCGGTGTCCGATTTTCATGCAGGAGCTCTTACGCTGTTCCTGCATGGAAAAGAGCCGTTCCTGAATCCCGGGACATGACTTTTTTTTTCTCCCCCAAAAGTCAAACATTTCTCTTATGCTGTGCTGATGATGTCATAAGAAGGCAGAAACATACATGTCCACAGCTAGAGGGGTTTGGCTTTATTGGCCTGAAATTGTCCATAAAAAGACTTAAAAGTAAAAGTAAAAGAAAAAAGTCATGAACATTCAAAAATGCCATTTAGCTGAAACATCTGATATCTTTAAAGGGTAATTTACATATATCCCATGTTGCCTCTGATTCAAGAGGTTTAAAGTATCACACAGTGGAAATTCTAGCTTTGCTAGATTTTTCTTTTTGAGCTTTTATTTTTATGTAAAACGAGTTGTCACTTGATTGCCATCCACCAGCTGTAGTAAATTCCTGCCAAAACAGTAAGCTGTTTTATCTGGGCTTATGTTACAAGTTACTGCTTAGGAGCAGAGCTGTGTCCCTTACAGTAATCTGTCTATTTACAAGTATTTATTTGAAGTAGCTCACATCTATCTGCTAGGTTGTCTTTAGTGGTTAAGGAGTGGGACTTACATTCTAGAGATGCTTGGTTAATGCCCACCATTCTCACAGTATCTTTTAGAGGCCTTACGGCCAGGACTGGATATGTTTCATGTACTGGCAGTTTATCCATAATTTAAGCTTTCAGTTTGTGGGGTTTTGAATGATCCTTTGTAAAGTTTAATCTCCATTCTAGTGATTGCTCTTCATATATGTTTTTTGAGTTAATTTGTCATCCGGTAATAAACAGCCTCCAGTGACAAACGCTTTTGAGTCAGCATAGGAGATCCTGGCACAATGAAAAAGGTTTTCACTGGTGAGTGTTCTGTTGTTATTGACAGTGGTTCATTACATGTTTTAATCATGGGTGGGGAGGGGAAAAAGGGATATGTAGCAACTGTGATATTCTGATTCAAGGATGGTCAGCATTAACAAATGTTTTTTTTAAAGGATTCTTGGCATCCTTGGATGAACTGGGAACAAGGAAGACAAGCATAATGCTTTAGGCAAAATCTTTCTTCAATGAGGCCACAGAAGGGGCTCAACCTCATATTCTGAGTTGAGCTACTGCAACTTTCAAGAGGTTGAAGATGAGTGGTCCTGATCAAATTTAATAGGAAAAGTGGCCCTGCACCTAAAAGACCTCAACAAAGAACCCTTAATGGCAAATCAGGAATGTTTAGGAAGAATTTTCTCAAGCTACAAATGTGATCAAGCAAACTAGTTCTGCTCATCAAGGTAATGATACATAAGATGATCGATTTGAGGAGAGCAGTGTCCAAGGTCAGGCAACCTTAGACTATATGTCAGAATTTTTAGAAACATTATCAGAGTAGAGGTAGTCTATACTGCTTGAAATTTTTATTGAGAAGTGGATGGGCTCCTTGCAGCATTTAACTATCTTTACACAGCGGAGGGAGTGAATTTACATGAGTTGGATGGGTTCTCAACAGTCCTTTCCCACATCTTCCCATTCCTAGCTCCACAGCTTGCCTAGAATTTGCCAACAAAACAAGGAGGGTCCCATTTTAGTGGCAGCAGGGGAAAGCCATTATAGTACACATTCTGGCTACTGTTCAGAGAAAGAGTGTCACAGGTGATTACATGGATATTTTTGAATCAGTTGAACTCAAGGGCATGCAGTGAATCCTGCAGGCTAAGGGAAAGGGACAAGACATTTAATTGCACTGCTGACAGCAATCAGCAAGAAACAACTAGATACATTCTATTTCTATAGCTGAGACAATTGAAAGGTAGGATTCCTCTGTTCATGGCTGTTATTGTAGAAAAGGAACCACAGCAGGCACTGTCCTTATTGACATACATTCCTACTATCCTAGATGCTTACTGTTTTAGAGACAGCATGTCATGACTTTGTTATCAGTATTGGTTCAGGAAATGAAGGCCATGTGCAAGGAACTAAAATGGGAAAAGCAGCACCAGATGTCTGGCTCGGGATTATGGTTAACAAACTCAGACTGTTCATGCTATGGGGAACAAAACACTAGAGAGGGAAGGTAAAGGCATGTTCAGCATTCTGTATGGTCCAATAAGTCTGGTTATCCTGCTGCTTTATGCATATATGTTCATTTTGTAGGAAAGGAAATCTTGCAGTAAAATGCTTGGCTAAGGATGGCAATGTTGTTCCCTTTTTTAAGAGCAAGGTGGATTTCAGATAGCCTGTTGCTGTCATTGGGGCAACAGCCAGGGGAGGCTGGGGAATCACAGTAGTCATTCATTTCAGATCTTTCCTCATAGGTAGCCTCAGTCACTAATGCATCGGAGTCAGCATTTTAACTAAATTGTTGCACTCTTCACTGGATCTTCGTGCAAACAGGAAACCATCAGCGCTTTTGTTTTTGGTTTCTGTTTACAATGAGATGCAAGCCACACTTCAACATTGTTCAAGAATTTATACCCAGTTAAGGGCAAATAGGTCATTGTTAAGGAAATGCTTGCCAGGGATAAAAGGGTAAGATTTTATATCCTTTCGCCGCCTCTCCTTTTTTATAGTTTAGTATCTGTTCACTGGGTCTAGTGCCTAAGAAGAAAGAGCATAAGTACAGGCGTATTCACCATTTATTCTTTCCTCATGGGTCTTCAGTTAATGATTGTACCAAGACTGCACTAAGAAGGAAGTGGATGTTATGGTTCAGTACACATTATCAGGTGACACTATCAGCATTATGAGGAGATTTCCTCATCCTTGACTGGCCAAGCTTGATATCTATATCAAGGCTGCCTCCCACCTGCTACTGATCTGCAATAGGGATAGAGCTCTTCTGAGTATGTACATCAATGTTCACTTCTTCACTGAGTCAGCTCTGCCCATGGGCTATGCTGTGGCATGCACTATATTTGAGAAACTCAGCACAGCCTCAAAATGGTACTGGCAGCAAAAAGTGCCATATCAACCTGTGGTGAATTAAGTGGATGACTTTCTGGTAGAGAAGAATAGAGCATCAGGTGCTGTGGAGGGTTTCAAGCTATTTATTCATTTATGCCAGGAGCTAGGAATTCTACTAGCTAAGGCCAAGGTGGTATGGCCCCACACAAACCCTAGTATGTCAGGAAATAATTAGCAGTCTCTTTTACTTTTTGGCTGCCCCATATTAAGCTGCAGCATTTGAGACAGACTACTAATGTTTTCCTAAGAGCTAAAAAAATGAGGATTTATGAGTTCATGCTTTTAATATGACCCCTCAATTTTGTAAGTAGGGCTGTTGTTCCTGGTAGTGCATTTTCCAAAGGCTTGGAAAAAAGTTGTTGAGAGGGGCATATGAAGCACCACAAGGTGAGGGTGCTATCCAGAGTGAAGGAAAGTGAGAATGAAGACTTCCACATATGTAAAGTGTTCTTGGCAAACTATTTTTTTTCTTATTTTTTTGGCAAGGCAATTGGCTTTCTTCCCATCCCTTTCATTTATTCACTGATGATTGAGAATACTTGGAGGACACTGGTTCTTGGCTTCTTGTCCTGAGTCATGGTCAGCTTAGTGCAGAAAAGGCATCAATATTTTAGAGCTCATGCAAATTTTAGTGGTCATGGTAGTTTGGCAATATTTATTCAACAACCATAAAGTAATTTTTCCTTCTGATAACTAGGCAGTGGTCCTGGTAAGCTGCTGGTTTTGCATAATCTCCAAATACATGTATCATTTACTGGCAAGCACATTGCAGGTAACCATAACAGACCAACTGATTCCCTTTCTTGATTACAGATTTCCAGTTATTGCAAATAGGCCCAAGAGGTGCAATAGGACCCCACTGCCATTCCCTCTCATCTGTGGCTGATTGGTAAAGAATGACACAATTGTTTGTCAGCAACACTTGGGCATTCTGAACAAAAATCCTAGCAGTTTTACATTATTTTTAGAGTTTTTCAAGTATTGAGAAGAGGTGGACTCCCTCACAGATTACCAGCTACATAGTGCTGAGATGCAGCATTGATGAGTCAGAAAAGAACATTCATATCCATTTAGCAGACCTTAGACCTTTTTTCCAAGTTCTTAGTTTTATCCAGATGTTAGATATCTTGGATCAATCTGTAGGTTGTTAAAGGGCTAGGAGAAGGAAAAAATGGGGGTCAACTCTGATGTCACAGTGACAATATTGAAACATCTGTTGTGGCCCATTTTGAAGGGAATCTACTTGCTTTCAGAAAATTATCAAAGCTACAAAGTGTGGGCCACGTTATGCTGTACATTATATGTGGGGGGAGGGGCATTCATTGTCAATGAGGTTCTGATCTACTTATCCTAGAAAGAAGTAGTGATTTTATTGTGGACACATTTTGGATTCACAGACCCAAGAATTGGTAATGGGAAGGAAGTGATCTTGGACAAGTACCTGTGGAAATTACAGTGTACAGTGCAGTGGAGAACAACCCATCACATCTTTGAATATTGGCTATATCAGCAGAAGGGCTAGTGCCCCTGAGTGCTCAGGCACTCAAGCCCAGAGATTTGGACATTATGCTAAGGGGTTACTATTGAGTCAATGCCTGCCCATGTCTGGTTATTCCTTCCATTTACTTCCCATCAGCATGACACCTGATCTTACCAAAAGTGGACAGTTAGTGCAAGTCAAGAATGAAGAAAGAAGAATAGACCACTGATCTTCATCAGTCTAAGTTATGTCAGATAAGCTATTGACTGATTCTGTTTTTTGTTCTAATTTAATTGAGATTCCCTAAAGGTGGCACTTGTATAGTTATTTTGGGGCATTCTTTCATAGTCCAAGAAGCCATCAGACAGCAATGCAGCCCAAAGGAAGCAATTTGGGACTGAGTCCAACTACATGAGAGGCAACTTGGAAAGGTTTTTTAGACCTTCTTGTGGAACTGTCCCCTGCTATTCTTAATGAGGTACTATACCAAATAGGCTAGCCATATCTTTTGGTGGATCCTTTAGGTGGGTGAATTGGGCATGACTCCAAAGAGATAATTGAAGGACAGCATTTTTGAGAGCCTTTCCAAGTGAAGATACTGTTCCCCAACACTTTAGTGGTCTGGTCAGCAACCCTTCCAAGACAATTCTATCAGCTAAACATGTTACTTTCAACCCTCAAAATACCTCTCAGGTTCATCAATCATAGAGTTTTTTAGGTAGCTCCATTGTTAGGTTTTGGTATACTCAAGCAGCGGGAGTTCATGAACAAAGTACTTCTTCAGTGTCATGACAATGGAGAGAACCAGTCTACTTCTGATATGGATTTGTTTAATGAGACTTTCGCATGGTATGTTAAGGAAGCTTAAGGTTTGCTCAATTTCAGTTAAGTATTTATGTGTTACCCTATAGACTAGGTGAGGTTGGTCACATTTTATTTCAATTTGCAACTGCATACCTAATTTGTTACAGTTGGGTAATATGATATTGTGCAGTCTAAGCATCTAATTTTAGTCTTTGACACTGATGTCAGTAAGTTAGCTTACCTCAAGTCAGAGAATCTAACTGGGAGAAAATGTTGTTCTGGGGTGTGATATAACTCTCTTCTTGCCATAGCTGGGTGTAAAATGTTTGTTCTAAAGTGGGGGATTGTCTCCCTCACACTGAACCTTGGCGACTTAGGAAGGCCAGGAAAGAGAGGAAACAGGGTGGCTTTGTAACCTGGTGGGCAGTTACAGGGTGATCTGTTCTACCTTTCATTTCCCTCTGCTTTCCTGAGCCAGTAGTAAATACAAACAGCTAACACCATGAAAAAAAGTCTTCTGTTCCACTGGAATATAGTTCTCCTTTATTGTAAAACGTTACAAATGAGCGCTTTCGTCTGCTCAGGGCAGACTTCTTCAGATAAAAGAGTCACTGGTACAGAATTTTTTTATATAAAATGAATGCAAACAATAATTCAATTAAATTCACTTAATTAAATTACCTTAAAGGCATATAGTACTAGAATCCAGTCCAAATGACTTGAATCAGAAAATGCCTCTAGTATTTCTCCCCTAACCAATTCTAACATACTAGAATGTATACATTTTTATTCTAGAAATAAAATATATAATATTAAAAATATTTAATCCAAAAACTTACATATAAAACATAAAAAATAAAGAAAATTAAGAAAATTATAAACTCAAATGTTGTACTATGTACACAGTTCTTGTTGTTTTCCTTAACATTTTGAAATAGTTGCCTCATTGTTACTTACATCACTTTAAACACTGCCTGCCTTACCTTCCAGTATGGCTTTAATATTAATATATTTGTTGAGAATATTTTGAGGAAATTGTGAACAAATATTCTGATTTAACTATAGATAAAAAATTATTAGTACTTGAATTAATGCAAGTAGTTTTAGATAACAGTGACTCTTTTATCTGAAGAAGTCTGCCCTGAGCAGACGAAAGCGCTCATTTGTAACGTTTTACAATAAAGGAGAACTATATTCCAGTGGAACAGAAGACTTTTTTTCCTGAGCCAGTAGGTCATTGTCTGGAAAGGTTGAGTGAGTGGTACACTACATAGCACAGCAGTACTGGCATAGTGTACCACTGATTATGATGGCCTTTGGAGCAGGTAGGGCATTTTACCAAGCTCAAAGGCTCAGTGCAGTTATTGGGTTGGCAGTGTTGATTGAAGATACTAAACATGGTTCAGAATTTGGTAACAAGCTACATCTACTGATGTTTTTCTAATAAAATTTGGTCACACTGGCTTTACTGTGCAACATGTATTTTTGGGGTAAAGGGCTCAGGGATAAATTGAGTTTGGTGCAAAATATTTTGTTGTGAGCCCATGTGCATGAGGTGGGTGGCATGGTTCTTGTTGGAGGAGACATTTTAGCTTGAGCTCCTGGGGTTTCCTGACTTTAGCAGAGTCTTTGTTTTCACTTTCACGGTGGTTGTGGGGCAGCCTTTCCATTTTCAGTTCCTTCATGCTTTCATGGACTAGTTGACCACTATGTTGAAGGCGTGAATGAGTAATATTGTACACCACACTAGTTATGATGGTTGCATGAGCCTTGGGGGGATATGGTTTGCTACCCATTTCTTTTTCAAAACATGTTTATTGTTTTAACATATAAGAGAAATATCATAACAATTTTATACAAGTAATTAAAAATAGGTATTATTATAATATTCAACAAAACAACTAAAGTATTTACAAAGACATCCACTACAATCAGATCAATTAATTAAACTAAAATACCATGCTATTGAAATTAAAATTTTTTTAACAAATTTTGTAAATTATCCCATACAATAAAATAAGATGTTTTTCTGTTTGTTCTAGTCCTAATTGTGTTTATTTCCATATGGCACACTATATTCATAACATTTTTAAATTCATTGAACAAAGGAGGTGTATCTGAAATCCAATTTCTAGTTATTATTTTCCTAGCCACTGCTAGAATAGACCATAACAAGGGAAGCTTAACCTTTTAACACTTTGAGGTACAGGTGTGTTGAATAATATAAGAGATTTAGAAATAATGAAATTATCTGTAAAAGAGCCTGCAAAAATTCATTAACTGACTTCCAGTATTCTTTCAATTTTATACAGTCATAAAACATATGAGCCCAGTCAGCATTAATTTCTACATTACATCTCTTACATAGATTATCTTTATTATTTATTTTATTCATCATCAAAGGTGTATAAAAAGATCTATGTAAACATTTCCATGTATAAAGTCTCCAGACAATGGAAGACGTAGTTCTATAAGCAGATTCCAATATATATTGTTTATCTTGTTGATTTGGTGGATCCCCATTAATAGAAGTGAAATAATTCCAGTATGAATCTACACTGTAAAAAGTTTCTTGTCTGATAACTTTATGTATGTATGAAAGTTTACCTTTATCAGAAACTTTATGTTGTAAATTTAATATCAAGTAATCAATCAGTGTTGGAAAAGATTCTTTAACAGTTATAGACATTACATCTATTTTATTAATGAGATGTTGACTAAAGGTCTGAACCTCTAACCAGCGAGTTTCTCTTAGATCAAATTCTTGTTTTAAGAAATCTAGATTTTTAACTTTATTATCAGATATCAACTGATACCAGTACTTTAGATCATTATCTATAGCTAAATGAGTTCCTTCAGAAGTAGATGACAAAAGCATACCCTGAGTATACATTATAGGAAATACAATAAAATTCCATTCCCTATACTTAGGGTGCATGAATATAAAGTTACGATAACTAATAATAATATTTAATGGGTAACAAACCATATGTTTAGGTGTAATAGGTGAAGTACAAAATTCCTTTAGTAACCATAACATGGAGTTATTTACAATCATATTTTATGTGTTAAGGAGATTTTCATGAAGTGTATACTAATTAGCTCCCAATAATCTTTTCATTTTGTGACATATGACTGATCTATTAATAAAGTAATAACTTTTACAATAGAAGAGATAGTATATAAATTAAAGTCTGGAAAAGAAATACCTCCTTGAGACCAGCAATTAGTATGTTTCTTTAATGCAATCCTAGGTCTATTAGTTGCCCATAAGAAATTTAACATTAGTGTGTTCAGTTTCTTGATAATTATTTTTGTAGGTGGAAGTATTATTGATTGTATTAAGTATAAAATCTTGGGGAATATTATCATTTTAATAATTGTAAGTCTCTCCTCCATAGTAAAAACATATTATTCCAGGTATTAAAAGATTTTGTATATTAAGAAAACAGGTATTATAATTATTATATATAATAGATTTAATATCTTTAGATAGTATTATACCTAAATAAGTTATCTGACCTGAATTGGGTACATATTTAGTAAAATCACTAATGAGAATATTTTTTGTGTATATATAGGTAGTATTTTAGTTTTTTCTTAATTGAATATTAAACCAGAAATACTTTTAAAATTCATCATGTTAGCAAATAGAGACTGTATAGAAGAATTAGATCCTGCTGATGTAATTAGAACATCATCTGCAAAACGTTGAATTTTGGATGTTGTATTTTCATCTATTTCAAAACCCTCTATGTCAGTACTGTTTCTGATCAAATTAGCCCAAGGCTCCATTACTAAAGTGAATAATAGTGGAGAAAGTGGACATCCTTGTTTTGTACCTTTAAGAATGGGTATTTTTTGTGAAACATATGTTCCTACCTTAATATAAGCCAATGTTCCTTTGTATAAATGTTCAATTAGATTTACAAATGCATCCGAGAAGTTTGTGCACTTCATTAAGGTAAACAGATAGTCCCAACTTACTGAATCAAATGCTGAACTTATATCAAGAATAATAAGTGTTAAATCTTTCTTTTCCTATTTGCAAAATCTATTAATGTTAAAGTTCTTCTTATATTATCAAAAGTATTTCTATTTACAATGAAGCCTGTCTGATCTATATCTATAATGCCGGGAATGATTGTCTTCAATCTATCAGCAAAGATATTCATAAACATTTTATAATCAACATTAAGTAATGAGATGGGCCGATATGAAGAACATCTAGTTGGATCTTTATTAGTTTTTAAATTGGCGAAATAAATGTATATTGCCAAGATGGGGGTTATTAACTCAGTTTGGGCCAAAATAAAACCTTATGTATTAATGAATATGTATTTTTAGAAAGGATTTTATATATCTCTGGTATAATACCATCATTACCCAGTGCTTTGTTTGATTTAAGCTTATTTATTTGTGTAATAACTTCTGTATATGAAATACTCTTGTCCAATAGTTTAATCTGTTGCTTATTAAGCTTTTTATTCATATTTGTGGTTATAAACTCCTTTATTTTATCTTTAGGTTCCATGTTAATATTATTATGGTTAATTTTGTGAAAGTGATTTCTAAATTCATCTAGTATTTCTGGTATACTAGAAACATTCTTCTTTTTCCTTACAGAAAAGATTTCTTTGATATGGTTTTGTTTATTCAACCTTTTGTTTTATTTTTAAGTCTATGTAAGTATTTGGGGCTTATTGAATAAGACAAAACTTGTATTTCTCTAAAGTTATTTTAACTTTATGAGTTAAAATTTCTTTTTATTTCTCATTTAGTTTGTTTATTTCTTCAATAACTTTCTTGTCCATAATATTTTCTTTATTATTATGTTTATAAGAGTCTAATTTACTTTGAATATCTAACAATTCCTTATCCCAAGATTTCCTTTTATTATTATACCATCTGATACTTTGTCCATATAGATATGATTTTAAGGCATCCCAAACATAAACAATGGAGACTTCAGGAGTGTTATTTATGTCTAAAAAATGTTTTACTTCTGAAAGTATATATATATTTATAGTCTTTTAGTTGAGTTAAGTATGCTGGTATCCTTTAGATCTGAACATTATGAGTATTTTTATCATGAATTCAAACACAATTGAATTATGATCAGATATAGGACATGAAATGATTTTGGAATTAATTAAATCTGTTACCATCTGGTTAGAAATAAAGACCCTATCTATTTTTGAATAAGTTTTGTATCTGTTAGAAAAAAAGGTGTATGGTAATGATTTTGAATCTATCTGATTATTAATATCATTCAAATGATAAGAATTAGCAAAATCCTTTAAATGTTTTGCATTAGATGAAATTCTTCTCTTTCCTATAGTGGTAGTATCACTTTCATGTAGTATACAATTAAAGTCACCAGCTAAAATAATATCTCCTATAGAGAATGATATGATCTTATCAAGATGATGTTTCACTGTATTAATACCAATTCCAGGTATCCAATATACATTAATTAAAGTGTAAGTCTTCCCATTAATTTGTATTGTAACCATACAAAACATTCCTTTGTCATCCTGATAAGACTTAATGGTTTTAGGAATGGGCATACTTTTATTCCATAAAATAGCCACTCCTCTTTTTTTCTGAGTGAGCTCTGAACTAACCAATACTGTATATTTGTTTGTGGCTAGTTTATCAATATCTTTTTTCAAGAGATGGGTTTCTTGTAGGAAGACTAAGTTGGCCTTATGTAAATTAATGTATCTTATTAGGCTTGCACTTTTACATGGATTATTCAATCCATTAATGTTTAAAGAAATTCCTTTTAAAGATGTCATTTGGCATTTTTAAAACTTAAGAATCTTATGATCAAAATAACAAATAACAAGATAAGTAATGTTACATCTCCTCCTTTAGGTGTACCTTTAAATATAGCTGTATTTATTGAATTTCTTATGGGATTTCGTATATGATTCAATTTTGTTTGTAGTGACAATGAATGTACAAAATATATTGTGGATGTCAAAACTATATACAAATAACAATGAACAAGTGAAAATAATGTAAGGATTAAACCTTGCATCCAGCCTGGAGTAATAAACTCCAACTTAGAGTAGTATTTACCACTCAAGTTAACCCCTACCCTAAGCAGCAGTACGTCAGCTACCACCTTATCAATTTAATACTAGTTATATTTAACTGAAGTTAACAGTTTTCAATTCAATTATCTAGCAAGACAAGACTACACATTTGGTAAAACAGCATCATATAAACTAAAATAAACTTTTTTTTTTTTTTTTTAAAAAAAACTGTTCATACTACTATATACATCCATGTAATATAAAACACTTGTATTCAAATAGCATTCAAATAATCTTGATGTTAGAAATCAAGAGGAGAGAAAATAAGTTCTAACATTCATTTAAATAAAAAACTTTGGCTAATATGATTCAGACATTACATATATTAGGATGCATCTATTTTCTGTCATGTAAATACAGTTAACAGCTTCCAAAAAAAACCTTGAATTGCTTGTATATGAGCATTTACTCAAACTCATTATTGCCAATAGAATAAAATATTGTATTCATAGAAATTGTTATAAATCATACTTCATAGTTAAGCAGATTCTCAGAAACATTTATATACATATCTACATACACACACATACACACACACACACACACATACATATATATATATATATATATATATATATATATATATATATATATATATATATACATACATACACACATACACACACATATACACATATACATATATATATATACATATATATACACATGCATACACACACACACATACACACACACACACACACACACACACACACACACACACACACACACACACACACACACACACACACACACACACACACACACACACACACATACACACACACATACACACACACACACACACACACATACACACACACACATACACACACACACACACACACACATATATATATATATATATATATATATATATATATATATATATATATCTGATCTCACTGAGTTGTATCTTTACTGAGCACCATCTTACATTGCTGTCCCTTCAATAAATCTGTCTGCTTTATACAAAATAATTCACAGCAAACACATTTTAGTAACCAGATTTTACAAACATGCTATACTACTGCTTTAAAATATATCACATGACAATTGCTTCCAGTATAGAGTTATAAAATTATTTATGCTTGTCAATCAGATGAATTAAATGAGTTATAGTAATGTATATGTTTGGGACATAGGTTTTTAACACATATTATTAATCTGCTATTCCTGTATCTGTGATGTGTCAGTGTGATATCTAGGTCAAAGGTGAGACCAGCTGCTTACAGCTTCTCTGTGAGAATTCTGAGAGTTGAAGCTTTTGAAGTAGCTCATGGACACTGTGCATGAGACAGCCCACATCCCAGATTGTCTCTCTTAACATTTTGGCAGGAAACTTATTAAAAACTAGTGACAAACATTCATTTAGCAGTGTAAATGCATCTAAACATGGCAAAACCTTCACAATGCATTCTACAGGTTATTACAGACTCTATGTAAGTGAAATCAAGCCCAAAATTATTAATAAGTAACAAAACTCAACATTTTTGTCCCAACTCAACTCCTATGCGAATCTTATTATTTACTGTGTCTATATGATCAAAAGTATTTCTATATATTAATAAAGAAAAGAAAAAGAGAGTAGAAAGTAAAAGGGTGTAAGGCAGATATAAATAAAAAAAATGTAAGAGAAAGCTATAAGAAGTATATACAATAGAATATTACTTACTGTTTATATTAATAGAGTTAAAAATAAAACATATTATTTACTATTATTTAGTTCTAATTATTATTAGTTAAAGCATGACAGATTATTTACAAACAAGCATAAGCAGTGTAATCAAGAAAGTATAATTAGGTAGTGTCAATCCTGTATCTGTGATGTGTCAGTGTGATAACTAGGTCAAAGGTGAGACTAGCTGCTTTCAGCTTCTCTGTGAGAATTCTGAGAGTTGAAGCTTTTGAAGTAGCTCATGGACACTGTGCATGAGACAGCCCACATCCCAGATTGTCTCTCTTAACATTTTGGCGGGAAACTTATTAAAAACTAGTGACAAACATTCATTTAGCAGTGTAAATGCATCTAAACATGACAAAACCTTCACAATGCATTCTACAGGTTATTACAGACTCTATGTAAATGAAATCAAGCCCAAAATTATTAATAAGTAACAAAACTCAACATTTTTGTCCCAACTCAACTCCTATGCAAATCCTATTATTTACTGTGTCTATATGATCAAAAACATTTCGATATATTAATAAAGAAAAGAAAAGAGAGTAGAAAGTAAAAGGGTGTAAGGCAGAAATAAAAAAATGTAAGAGAAAGCTATAAGAAGTATATACAATAGAATGTTACTTACTGTTTATATTAATAGAGTTAAAAATAAAACATATTATTTACTATTATTTAGTTCTAATTATTATTAGTTAAAGCATGACAGATTATTTACAAACAAGCATAAGCAGTGTAATCAAGAAAGTATAATTAGGAATAGCATTTGAAGAACATATAAACTTTTAAAGGAAAAAAAATGTATCAAATTACTGACCTTATTTTTCCTCTTCAGAAAGAGAAACAAGTTAAATCACAGCTTGCCATTAAATCTCCAGATATTTTGACTAGTTATGAAACAAAACATTTCTTTGCACACAGAGAATAACTTTGATTAAATCTTTTTCAAAATATTTGTTGCTTCTTGGAAATGCAGGAACTATATTTAAAAAGATTAATAATAAAATGATGAGAAAAAAAAACATAGTACAAATCATTTGTTTTTTAGTCTCTTCTTCTTCTCTGAAGTCTTCCACGAAGTTTCAGTTGCCAGTCTCTTTAACGAAGGACTAGCCCATTCCATTTCTTCTATTTTTTCCAAAATCTTATTTTTTTGATAAACAGTAAAGCAGAGTCTAAGTCATCAAAAATTTTAGGACCATCAGGAAGGAAGATTTTAAGCTTGGCAGGAAACAGAAGGTATGTTTTAAACTGTGCTTTTTTAAGCTCTCTTATTAGTGGCAGAAAAACTTTTCTTTTAGCTAATACCATGGAAGAATAGTCATTGTCAAAACGCACAGTTGTTTCATTAATCTTAACAGGAGCTTTAGCCCAAGCAGATTTAAGAACCATCTCTTTATCAAAAGATGATAGAAATCTAACTATAACTGATCTAGGATAGTTTTTGTTAGAGTTAGTATTAGCTATAGATCTATGTGCTCTTTCGATACCAAAAGAGAATGCTTCTGGTAAATCTAAAGTTTTAGGGAGCCATGTTGTTAAAAAAGAAGTAATATTGTTACCTTCAATATTTTCTGGCAGTCCAAAAATCCTAATGTTATTGCCTAGATCTATTTTCCAGGTCATCCAGCTTTGTTTGTAAATGTGTATTTTGTTTCAGCAGAAACTCAATGTTGATCTCCTCTTCTTGTATTCTATTTTCCATGTCATTCACAGCTTCTTCTATGCCTGTCATCTGGATCTTCTGTTGTTGCAGGTCCATATGTAACAAGTCTATTTGTTTTGTAGTTTTTCTATGAAAGTGTCTATTTTAGTATCCATTTTATCCATCTTAGCAGTAAGTTGCTGGACTATAATTATCAGAGACTGAAGTTCTTTCTTGATGCTGGAGTCTTGAGAATTTGTCTTACTGGAACTCATTTCAGACTGATAAACTGACAGGAAAATTTCCAAAGTAATTTCTGACAGGAATATTATTAAGATTTCCTTTCATTTTTAGATATAGTTCAAGAACTATATAAAACAAACATATTTAGAAAGAAAATTACTTCAAAAATTATTTTTTTAAGTAATTAATTCCTGACAATGTAATGAAATTGGTGGAGCTGAAGAAATCTGCTGCTATCCTGTGTTCATCCTTGGCCACGCCCCCCAGTGTCCTACCCATTTCTGAGGGTCAACACAGTTACTGAATGGGCAATGTTGATTAAAAATGTTGAACATGGTTCAGAATTTGGTGGTTAGCTACAACTTATAATGCTTTGCTAATAAAAACTGCTTGCACTGCTTTTACTGTAGAGAATACGTCTTTTGGGAAACAGCCTTGAGGACTACTGCATTTTCTAAAGTCACAGTGATATAATCACTTGTTTGGTATATTTATTATAACTTGTGCCAAAACTTTTTGGTAATTAATATGAAGTATTGGATTAACATCACCTCTTAATTTTTTTTTCATGTAGGCAGTCATCTCAAGGACAATGTTGCTGTTTTACACTCCTGTAATTTGTATAATTCGTAAGCTACAATAACATGCATCATTTCAGAACTCAGTTTGTGAAAAAAAACCTCTCTGGATGCAGCAGATATATTATCACCAAAGCCTTCAGATAATAAGAACTTTCAATAAGCCACTGCTCATTTGTGTTAAAATTGTTAAATAATGCTTCCTGTTCTCATTTATTATATTACGCTATTTAACATTATAACTCTGTTAATTATTATTTTCTATCAGGGGATTCGATAAACCCTACACTGTCATTTTGTACCATGTGAGTGTCATGCAGTAGCAATGAAATTCAGAATCAGTAAATGCCGTGTAGATGTGCACACCCTCATGCAAACAAAGCAAACACTGCAGCAGGCAAATTACAGCATACGCATCTGAATTGCATGCTAATCAACCAATCCAACATGATGGAGCTATTCAACAAGCTATAAAGCATATGTGTAGACTCTATTATGTTTTTTCCTGCGAATTCCAAAACTTTTGGAATACAGCCACGGAAAGGAGTCTACACATATAGAATGTCAGGGGCTGCTGCTTTAACTCTTTGTATGTACTACAAGCTGAAGCCATTGTTGCTGCTGCTGCTGTGACTAGGCAAAGACTGAAAAGGAGAAGAGTTTTCAGACCCCATTTAACTTTTTGCAACCTACATAATGTGTAAATTGTACAGTGCTGCAGGGTGGACAGGGCTATGCTACAGGAACTCTTAAAAAAGGCAAAAAATAAAATTTTAAAATACCACCAAGACCACCGATCCAAGAAGTAAGCACTTTTAATGAAACACATAGAGCCTTGGCTTGCACAGCCTTCCAAGAGTATAAAAACACTCTTTACTTAAATACAGCATATTGCACAAGACAATTAATCAATTAAGCATACAATTTAAATCACATACTTCCAATTACATTCCTTGTTGAGTCCCTGAGGCTACAAAGTACCAGACTTTAAAATCAAGAGGATTTCTTTTTTTAAAAGTTTATTTTTTAAGGACACACATTCACCTGTACGAACTTGCAATTTTTCCAGAACACCACCCCTAAGAGAATCAAGATCAGAATTGTGTGCTGTCATGAAATTGCTCCCAAGGGGATTCTAGAGTTTTTTATTTTTTATGTCCCTAATATGTTCCTGTAACCGCACCCTAAAACTCCTATAAATTTCCCCTATGTAGAACTTATTGCATCCACATCTCAGTGCATACACTAGCCCCTCAGTATTACAACTTTATTCATACCTAGCTGTAAATTTAATACCATTAATATAGGGAAAATAACTTATTACATAATGACAGATGGAACAACCATCACATGGAACAGTGCCCTTATTTGTGCTTAAATTCTGACTAACATTAAAATCTGGCTAACAAAATTGGTTATGTACCAGAATATCAGCCACCTTTCTAAGCTCTTTTATATGCAATACTCACAAAGTCAGGTAATATAGAGTTCAAAATGTTATTCCTTAGAAGCATAGGCCACAAACTATGTGCTTTTTTAACTATTTCCTCAGTCATAACATTATAGGTTGTCACTAAGAAAACTTTCTTCTGGTCCCCATTATTTCCAACTGTGTTGGTAGATTTGTTTCCACATGTACCAACTTTATATTCCCCACTAACACGGGCATAATGAGAGTTTCCCTGGGGGTTAGAAAAATACCTCATGTCCATGATTTTTTGTTTAGCTTCCCTAACCAACTGAACATCATAGTCTCTTTTAATAAACATATCTTCTGCTTCTGCTGTCTCTCTGTCAAAGCTGATATCAAGGCTACATAGCCTATAAATTCATAAGAATTCATTATAAGGCAGTACCTTGACCAAATGTTTTGGGTGACAACTACTCCCATATAAAAATAGATTTCTATGTTCAAATTTCTTATGGAGACTAGTTGTAAATCCATCTAAGCTTATATCCAGAAAATTCACTTGTGGGCCAAGCTGTATATCATCAAAGCTTAAGCCCATAGTATTAGAGTGTAAGTCATCAAAAACCCAAGGGCTTCTGTCTGGCATCTTTGAGATAACAAAAATAAGGTCATCGATAAATCTAAAATTTAAAATAACTTTTGATCTAAAAAAATCATGTCTATAAACAAAATCATCTTCAAGTTTAGCCATAACTAAATTACCATACATGGAGGCGAAAGCCACCTCCATAGCAGTGCCCTGTAATTGCTGAAAATGTCTCCATTAAACATAAAAAAATTATTTTTCAAACAAAACATAACTAAATCTATCAAAAATGAGACACGGGAGAGTCCCACAGGAAATGGTATAAGGCTTGAATCCCTATTTCATGCTTAATGTTAGTATAAAGTCTTTTGACATCCAGGCAGAGCCAAAACATGTTCATATTTCAAACTTTCCCTTTTATTTTGTTCAAAAAAATCCTGGCTATCCCTAATATAAGAGGCTGTACTCATTACATATTTCTTAAGATGTTCATGTATCAGCATACTTATGTTTTTCAAAAAGTATCTCTGTGCAGACACTATAGGTTGACCACTAAGGTTAGTTAGACGTTTGTGTGTCTTAGGTAAACAGTAAAAAACTGTCATAGAGCAGTTTTCCACTCCAAACTTCTTTTCCACATCCTTAGAGATAAAATACCCCAACCTAAGACCTTTGTCTATCAACAGTTGATACTTCTTAATAGCTTCAAAGTAATCAGAAACATCACATTTTCTATACATTTCCACATTGTTCAAATGTTTATAACCCATCTCTAAGTATTGTGTAAAATGCATGATTCCTATCTGGTTGCCCTTATCAGATGGTTTACCCACCCATCTTCTGTCATTACCAAATTCCAGTAGGGCTAGCCACTGCTGCTTGGTTAAGTTAAAGCATATATTAGACTTATTCTCTATGCAAGACCAGTACATTTGTTCATCCTTAAAATTAAGTGTAGCAAAATATCCTTGCAAAGTTCTGTTTAGAAAGGTGGAATAAAAGAGCTTTTAGAGACCACCACGGACATGATATGAGTGTCACAGGCATCAGCATCCAGGATACTCCATCAATTCCTGAATGCTATGCTCTGACATGCCAATGACCACATATATTTTCCTCGTAGTTCTGAGGAGAGGGACAGAAATATGCAGTTCTACCATATAATGCTTTACCCTGAAAAACTGAATGCAATAGATTGCACACATATAGAAATGAAGGCACCACCCAGGGAACAGGGTAGGCTCTCCATAAACTGAAAGGGCTACCACTTTATCAACTGCCAAGTCATGTGTAATGCCAAGGGAATCAACTTGAATATGTGTACTGGCGACCTTGGCAGTTACCATGACTCACATATCTGGCACACCTCCCAACTGTACCAGATGTTTGATAGGGGAGATATCCCACAGGGTAGTTTACAGGGGGATGCAGAATATGCACTGGAGCTCTGGCTGAGGTCACCCATCAGAAATGCACACACACCCATGGAAGAACACCACAATGAAGCACACAGTCAAACCAGAGATATCATAGAGCATATATTTGGGCTGCAGAAGTCAGGGGTCCAGTGCATAGAAACATCTTGGGGAAACCTGCACTACAATCCATGGACATGTGCAGAAATATTTACAGCATCTGCCATGTTACACAACATAATCCTAAGGAAACAGTTTCAGCAGGATCAAGAAGAGGGAGGGGCACAAATCCCACCACCAATGCCAAGGTCACCGCATCTACAGGCAAATGAGGAGTCAGAGGGGAATCACCAGCTGCTGTGGGTGTAGGCCAATGTAGCCATACTCAGTATACCCTTGCATTGGCTAAGAGACAGTGCATAGCACACTCACTCACCACCTAGGAGCCTAAAACCTTCCTCCTACTCACAAACATATAATGACATTCACGCCAGACAACTCACACAACCGTTACCTCCCCATGCATTGGCTGTATGCTTCTTGCATCAGACAAAGTCAGACCTGAACTAAAACTATGGCAATTGCTGTATTTGCAATGTAAGTCATGAACCTGGAATGTATTGTTTAATAATATGAATGTGTGATATATCCTTGTATTTCATTACTTGGTACAGTAAGCAAGTAAAAGGTGGGAGAGTTGTACAGAAATTACCTTAACATGTGACAGCAGGGACATATCAGACTTGTATGTGTTCATTACTAAGTAGTAGGCCTCAGGCATCAAAGATTCACAGTCATACCTTTGAATAGTATTGATGATCACTACTTGTCCTCAGTTTAGCACCATACCTTTGTACTGGGAAAATTATTAAAGAGCAAAGTTATAAAGTAATGATATACATAGCAGTGTCTGACTTCATAACCCTCACAGGATCATTCACTAAGGTACAATTACCAATGCAACACCACAAATGCAGGTATATTAAGTACTAAGTTAGCTATGCACCCTGAGCATCAGACACAGAAGCGTATGTATCCCTGAATTCAAAAGACAGAAAACAGATACTATATATGACACAGTTATCATGACTTGCACAGTGTGTTGTGTGTGTGTGTGTGTGTGTGTGTGTGTGTGTGTGTGTGTGTGTGTGTGTGTGTGTGTGTGTGTGTGTGTGTGTGTGTGTGTGTGGAGGGGGGGGGCAGGAAGCCTAGGCTGACACAAAAGTTCGGTGAGTTTGTGTGAGTTAGAAAAAGAAACAGGCAGACATTTGGATAAACCAAAAAAATGGCCAGTGAGACAAAATGAGTAACTGTTGTGTGTGTACCCATTGTTTGCCTCTAGTCTGCACCCACACCATATTATTAAAAATATACCTAAATCTCAATTTTTCCGTGTCAAGAGAATTTGCTCAACACAGGAAGATTATGTCTCATTCCAGCAAGACCTTATCTATAGGTTTCAGGTCAGGGGTTATAAATGGGATATCATGTCTGCCAGTGATTGGGCTTCCAAGACCGTTCACTCTTAGCATAAGAATAAAACACGAGGATGATTCAGATGCCATCAGATTGGTCGCAACTTATGGATGTAACATCAATCTTGTTAGGGACGTGGTGGCCAAGAATTGGAACATATTATTGGCCAGTGAGGATTTATATAGGGTCCTTAACTCAACATTTTTATTTTGTTTTTCGAAGGACAAGACTCTGGGATCTTATTTTTCACATTACAAACATGAGGGAACCAGAGGTACCACTGGTCATCAATTGATGATTACTGGGGACAAATTGTTGGGTTCATTTTCATGTGGTCACTGTTCTTTTTGTAAGTATATGTTAAAGTCCAAACAATTCTCTAGTCAAAATACAGGTCGAGTCTATGACATCATATTTTTTGCTAATTGTGGAACTGATTGGGTCATATATTTGGCCACTTGCACCTTTTCAGCATTTTACATAGGTCAAACTTCCCACCCATTAAGGATTCATATGTCCAAACATTTTAGTGACATACGGAATAAGCGGCAAATCAATGCCCTATACAGACATTGTACTTCCCATAATTCTGCCAAATTTCATTTCATGATTATTGACAAAATCCAGGGGTATATGAGTAACAAACTGGTCTGGTACTCTATTTTAAATAAGAAAGAGAAAAGTTGGATAATACGTTTAGGGGATCTTTTTTCTCCTGGTCTTAATGACCAATTATAACTTATTGTATTATTTTTGTCCTTACAGGATATGATGCAACAGGAATATGCATTTATCTAATTAATTATTTTTGATAAATAATGGTTTATGGTGTT
Source organism: Protopterus annectens (assembly GCF_019279795.1). Lineage (NCBI taxonomy): Eukaryota > Metazoa > Chordata > Ceratodontiformes > Protopteridae > Protopterus > Protopterus annectens. Next base: position 841,793,362 of record NC_056729.1, on the reverse strand, counting down.
TTCCTACATGTTTTTTTGTCACTGAAGAAGGCAGGTATGCTGAAACTGGTATGATGTAGGTGTAACCACTATTTTTATTCTTAGTGAATAAACCACGTGTGCTTATAAGACTTTGGTGCTGGCTGCTTATTTTGAACTATAGTATTTGGTTTTTGGCCATTTGCACCTGCCATACTTGCAAGCATTTATTGGGTATCCATAATACTTTTAAAACTTTATATGTCTATTAACTATACTTTCAACAGGAACCTGGCTGTCAACTCCAACCTAAGCTAATAGCTGTAGCAATCGTCAGTCCCCCCACCCAAAAAAATACATGTGACCCAGAAGTAATTTCTTGATTTCAGTTGTTTTACTATACAACAGTATTCAACTGTTGAAATACTAAAGCGTACCTGGAAGCTCCTCCTGGGATGTGCTTGATGTCTCTGAAACTGTTGCGCCGACATCCAGGACATAGTGTACTGCACTCTCCTGGAAGCTGTCTGGATCCCTGATATAGGCTAGGCGCTCTTCATTGGGTGTTAGTGGTGGTTCCCTAGTAGGCCCTCCCCTGATAACCATCTGATCACGGCCAACTGCAGCTGCTCTCTTTCATCCAGATGTGATCATGCCAGTGGTCTTGTGGTGCATCTGCTCATATGTCCTGCCATGGCCACCCATGGTATTCGCATCATCAACTATCTTGTGCCAAATCTGCATCCTACTCATCCTTTTTTCTCACAGAAAAGCACCATGTTGCCTGAAGGCATCGACTATCACCTAGTTCTCAGCATTGGTGAAGGGGGGGTCTCCATGAATTGACACTCATGGATGATGTATCCTAGGACTCTGAAAATACAATAGAATGATAACACACATAAGTATCACATAACTACAAAGTCATTTTTTTCCAGATAAAACAGAAAAGGTAGTAACTCAGTATTATCCCCTGGATAAACATACCACAGTCTACAGATGTGAAATGCTAACAACAGGCAGGATGAACAACAAGGAGAGTAACAACAGCAACATATCATTGTTTGTGCGATAACACTAACTCGCCTTTCACCCCAAAGAACAGGAAGATGATACATTTTGCTAACAAACCATCTTTGAAATAAAAAAAAGTGCATTCAAAGGAACCATGCATGAAATATTTGGACATAACTATCACAGACCATTCCATTTTTCATGCATCACCAATCCTGCATACCTCTGAAATGACTTGACAAACATGCCTATGCCAACAGTACTCTTCTAACTAATGCATACAGATAAAAGTGTAAAGGTTGCCACCACACAAGATACAAATGTAATTTATGAAAACAATGTGGACAGTGAAGATGATCTAAGTGAAATGAGTTTTCATTCATGTGTTTCTGATTTAGAAACTGATGCTTATTGTAAGTTAAACAATGAAAATGTGACATACAAAAGTGATTTTATTCCTGTGTGTATGGTGAAAATATACAGCAATTTTCTTCTGCTTTACAATTTTCAATAGATAAAGAGCTTGAAAAAGTGAATAAAAACAAGAAAAAAGTTAAATATAATTTAAGTAGAGAAGAATGGAAAAGTCTTAAAGTTAAGTGAAAATAGGGAATTGGTGTTTAAACCATCAGATAAAGGTGGTACATTAGTGGTGCTTCATTATAATCAGTATCTGAATATGTGTTATGCTCATTTAAATAATGTTAAAGTTTATGCCTTGTTGGAGCTGGGATGTTATCAAGAAGCAGTAATTAAGTACAAAGAACTGCTAATGATGGGGTTAAGACAAAAATATTTCTCACAAGAGGATGTATATAAAAATTGCAGTTAAAGATAACACACTGTGGCATTCTTCTTTTGTGTCCCTAAAATGAATAAAAGTTTAGTGGATCCACCAGGATGTCCCATAATCTTTGCATGCAGTTATTTTACACATAACTTAGCTCTTTCTTTACATTCCTACTTGAAAGAAGAAGCAGAGAAGCTAAGGTCTTATATCAAAGATTTATTTGATTTTTTATGTAAAATCGAAAATGTAAAGTGGAAGAAGGACATGTTTTTCATTGTTATGGATGTTACCAGTTTATATACAAATATTGAACATGTACATGGTTGAGAAGCAATATTATTTTTATAAGGATTTGACTAAAACACATTTTATTATTGAACTAATACATTTCTTTTTAAATAATAACATATTTGAGTTCAATGGGGAACTTTATAGGGAGCTTCGTGGAGCAATCATGGGGGCAGGTTTTGCCCCCATGTATGCAAATCTTTTCATGGACATGTTTGAAAACAAATATGTATATAGTAATTAATTTTTTTAGGAAATATGTCTTAAGTTATTATAGATGATTTAATATTCATTTGTGAAGGGGGGGTGGGAAGAATTGAATACATTTGTGCAAATAAATTCAGATAAATCCCTATAATATCAAGTTTGATGGAATACAGACAGGTGTCAAAATACACTTTCTTGATATAACTTTACAAAGTATTAATGATGGTAGAATACAAACAAGTTTACACAGAAAATTTGAAGGGTGTGGTCATATACTGAATGGGGAAAACTGTCACCCCCACACTATTAAATCTATCCCCTATGGGGAATTTCTTAGAATAAAAAGAATATGCAGTGATAAAAAAGAGTGTGAGAAGGAAACAGAAAAAAACAGCACACATGTTTGTAACTAGAGGTTACAAGGAAACAGTGGTGGAAGAAAATAAAAGGAGGGTAGTACAACAAAATAATACTAAAAGCAGGTATAGCATGCAAGGCAGAGTGCATCAACAGGATAAACAAAAATTATGTTATGTGACCAAATATACAGTGTTTACAGAAGTTTTAATACATTTGGTAAAATATCAGTATCAAAATGTGTCCACATCATCCACATGTACTGCGTCGCTAAATTCTCCACAGCACAGCAAGGTAGGCCAGCCCTAATGAATCTGCCTGTCTCACCTCCACCAACTCCAGCACATATGCCCAACATGTCTGCGAGTCAATCTGGCAGCACTGTCTCTGCTCCACCTGCACTACCTGCACTGTCGGGTAGTCCTGCCTCAGAGGCTGGCCCAGTGGTACCCTCTGGGAGCAGTGTAGAAGGTGGCAATTTCATCACCCACTCTGAGTTTCCAGGGATGGTGCATGGGGTGGTGTGCAGCACCACTGGTGCACAGCTATGCCAGATGGACAGGCTGCTCTCCCTCATTTTACATAATACTAGGAGGAGGAGACATGAGGCACTCCAGCCACCAGTGAAGTGAGGTGACAGTGATGGCAGTCCAGTGGGTGAGGACTCAATTCTCATTGCCCCAGCTTGACGACCAAGGTCTCTGGATGTCTCCACCCTCACCCCAGTCATGGTATCCCCCAACCTTTTGTGTCCATCACTGTCCCTATCTCTTGTCTTGCTGTCTGCAATTGCTTCCTCATCCAGCCAACGTATCTGACTCAGACATACCTATGTCCCTTCCCCAACTTTCCTCCCTCTCTCTGAAATAAAAAAATAAATGGGCACCTGTCCCACAAAAATAAATAAGTAAATTATCCCATACATAGGTTCATAGGTTCATGATGTACTAGGCTAATGGCCCTGGAGCCTTTACAAGCCTAGCCCATAGGATTACCCTGGCATCTTGCCACCTGACTTTAGTTTCCAGTGCCTCTGTCGTGTAGAGCCACTGGAGTGATCCCCGGGGTGAATTTTCTATTTCCCATCCACTCATCAAGATGTATGTTGAAGAGTGCCACTGAGGTGCTCTTTTTAACATGTATGGGAAGTCTATTCCATAGCAGGGACAGTCTCTGGGTTATGAACCTGTCCCTCCAGCATGTTCTATTGATTGGGGTAATGAGGTTGAGGTCTCTGGAGTGTGTAGTGCAGAGGGATTGGGATTTCCCTAGATGTAGCATTTCAAACAAAGCTGGGTCAGACATAGCTTTGTAAGTTAAGCAGAGATTGCCTCTAAGTAGGCGATATGAGACAGAGAATAGTTTGAATTTTTTGAGTCTGTCTGTATAGGACAAGGGTTTAAGGCCTAGGATCCTCTTTGTGAAGTAGTTTTGTGGCCTCTCCAGTAGTTGCAGGTGTCTAGTGAGGTACATGCCAAATGGGGCATTGTACTCGATGATTGGTCTAATGAGGGTAGAGTAGAGGGAGACAATGACCTCTTTCTTCCTGGATGCAAACCACTTAGTAATGAGATGTGCCACATAGAAGGACTTTCTGACCACAGTGGCTGTGTGGTGGTCAGAAGAGAGATTGCTGTCAACCTGTGTTCCAAGAGCTCTTATAAAGCCTTCTGTGTTCAGTGGACTACCATCGATGTGGTAGTTCATGGGAACTGGGATTTTCCCAAAGGGGATGATGACACATTTTTTGTCATTGAGCTTAAGGCCATGGTTCTGACACCAGTCGTTGGTCTTTGTGAGGCCTTTCTGCAGGATGTCAGCATCACTTGGGGAGTTAATAATAGCTCCCAACTTGCAATCTTCTATGAACTTTGTCAGCCAGAGTCCCTTTATGTTGGAGTGGACTTCTACGAAGTAGATACCAAACAGAAGTGGACTCAGGACTGATCCCTGTGGGACTCCACTCGTGACTGGTCAGCAGTCTGACTTGGAGTCAGTTACTTTCACGCTGTCAGTTCTATCTGTGAGACAGTTTGCAACCTACCTAGTGATATAGAGTTTGATGCCAAGCTTAGTGAGTTTTTCTATGATTCCTGAGTGAGGAATGGTATCAAAGGCCTTGGCTAGCTCAAGGTAGGCTGTATAAACCACCTTGCCTTCATTCACAGCTCTGGTGACAGACTCAAAGAAGTCAACCAAGTTGAGCAGGCATGATCTACCCTTCACAAAACCAAACTGTGTGGGGTCCAGAGTTTAGAGATTCCCTATATCCTTGTTTATTAGGTCCATGGTGATGCATTCCATAGCTTTGCATATCAGACTTCTCAGGCTAATGGGGCGATAGTTCCCGGGGTCTGTAGTCACTCCTCCTTTGTGGAGAGGGATGACTATAGCAGTGCAACATTCAGTAAGGAAAAAGCCTGAGGTGAGGCTGTGATTGAAGAGGGCACACAGGTGAGGTGCCTGGCAATCTACTGGTATTCTGATTGGTCCTTTGGGGGGAGAGGGGTAAAGTTGGCACTGAATCCATCAGCCAGTATATTGACAATATCTGTTGGCCTGGTATAGGAGGTACCATTGTGAAGTAGCTCAGAGCAAATCTGGATATTGCCATGGAGGTTCTTTACATAACTATAGAAGGCCTTGTGGCTGTCTTTACTATCTGCTGCAATTCTGTTTTCATAGCTAACTTTAGAGGATTTGATGAGGGACCTCAACTTTTTGCTGAGGCTGATAAGGAGTTTCTTCCTTCTGTTGTAGAGTTTGTTTATGGCAGGGGACCACCATATTTGCTTTCTTTTTTTGGAGGAGAGCATCTTGGTTTGATTGGGTAAGCTGAGAGCAATGCATTTGTGTACGTGTATTGGTATATGAGGATGCCCAAGTTCATCAGATTCGACAGTCATGCAACTATTCTCCATTTGCATGGGTGCCATGAAGTTAGCCTCCTAAGCTTCAGAGAAGTTTTTCATGGTAGTTACCTTTGCGGGGGGGGGGGGGTGGATGTGTATTTCCAAGGTGATTAGTTTGTGGTCAGATCTAACCAGGGAGGAGTTGACTACTGGTGTAGAGCAACGGTCACCTATGTTAGTAATGACCAGGTCATGGATGTTGCTACCTCTAGTGGGGGTAAGAAAGAGCTGGTCCAGGGCATTGGAATTAATGAATTCCAGGAAACATTGGGCAAGTGAATTGGTACATGAGTAGTTTTTCCAGTTAATGGAGGGGTAGTTGATGTCGCCCATTTTGAAAGTTAGGTTGGACCCTAATATTCTCCAGGGTGCTTAGGAACATGAAGTGAGTGTCTTGGAACATGGTTGTGGACCTATAACAGGATATGATCTAAATCGCTGTCTTACCCAATGTTAGCTGCACCTGAAGTATCTCTGATGCATTTTATTGGGCTACCAGTTTGGAGGTGTGTGCATCCTTTATGAATATGGAAACACCACCACCTTTGGAGCTTTGTTCCAAGTTCTGGGGCCGAAAGGTGTGGAATGAGTTACTGCCTGGTAGTGCCAGGGTGCTTTCTGTTGCCTTGAACCAGGTCTCTGTTACAGTACAAATGTCGATGTTCTCCGTTTTAATGAAGGCTTCGAGTGAGTGCATTTTGAGATTTAGACTTCTGGCATTTAGCAGCATGACCCTCAGGTTGCATTTGTTTGTAGCTGTTACAGTGGTAAGTTGGTCTTTGGAACACTGCCTAAAAAGGCACTACAGGGGTGGCAAGAGCCTTGGCTAGTATCCGGAAACCGAGGGTGACAGATGCAGGTCATCTCTGGCAAAGTATCGAGGTCTGTCAATCATGTCATCCCAGGCAGACAGATACTGGATCCCCTTAGAATGACACCAGAAACTTAGCCAATCATTGATAGCAATCATTTTCTGCTTGTACTGAATTATCATTCTGGGTGATGGTAGGATGCTGCTCAGGGCTAAGGTCGTACCCACCTGGGCTATATAATCTGAGAGATCCACCATGTTTCTTTTCATGTAGCCCAGGGTCATAGATCTCAGGTCATTCACACCCACATAAACAATGACAGAGTCATATTTGTACCTGTTGTTGAGGGACCTGAGTGCGTGCATTATATGGCAGATAATGGCACCTGACAGGCAGCTGACTGTTGCTTTCTCCTTATTCAATCTAGTGAGTGGGACATCAGTGTGCCTCACTATTGAGTCAACTATGACTAGTGTGCTGGGCATGCTGTTTTGCCTTAGGGGCTTTGGTTGAGTGGCTGGCACACTGTTTAGGAGAGTTGTGTCTCATGATTAGTGTTGCGTTGTGGTGGTCGAGTGCATTTCTGCCTTGAAGGTCTCTGCTGTTTGGGTAGATTTTTATTGAAAGCCTCTGTGAAGGTGGGTGTGTGGTTTGTGCTTTTATGTAAAGGAAGTACTTGTGTGTGTTCTGGAGGGCTATGTGTTCCATGTGCTGTGATGTAAGTGTTGACCTTCTCCTCTTGACCAGCTTTTCTTGTCTTGGCTGGAGAGTGCGTGACTTCCAGTTTGGATATATAAGTGCATCTCTCACAAGTCTGATGGTTGGAAAGTAATAAGAGAGGGTTGTCGGTGTACATGAGGCATTTGCTACATTGCCTTAGGATGCCCAAGTTCATCAGGTTAATAGGAGAAAGCAAAAGGAACTGACCTTTAGACATGCCTGGAGGATGGGCATTAATAAGTACTGGATCTGTTTCCTTGCAGAACATTTAGTGCTGGTAGCACTTTTGTGTGCTACAATAATTGCTACAAGAATTCTGTTTTGGTAAAGTGCTAGACAAATAAGCTAGTAAAAGTGCAGGAGAGGAGAGAACTAGCAGATCTAAGAGAAAATTTGAAAAGCAGACTTTGGCACCTCTCAGAAACTTACATATGGTCCTGGAAACAGCAAATATGTATCTGGACTAGACTAGTTACTAGAAAGCCAGGAAACAAGTGCAATGTGGGATTTTAAACCAGAAAGTTGAAAGAGATGGAAAAACTGCCCAAACGGTCAATAAACTACAAATTCTGGGCCAGAAACCACCCCTCTTGTGGTAGAGCGACTACCTAGTGCTTACCACTCCCACTGAAAAGCTAGAAGGCTTCCCTCCAACACAGAGAGGCTCGGGGGGCTTAAAAGCTTACAAACAGTCTTGGACACAGCAAATCTGTATCTGGACTAGACTTGTTATAGGAAAGGTGGGAAACAAGTACAAATGTAAGCCTTTAAACCAGAAAGTTGAAGGAGATGGAAAAAAGTGCTCAAACAGCCAATAAACTACAATTTCTGGGCCAAAAAACACTCCTCTTGTGGTAGATAGGCTACCTACTGCTTACCACTCCCACTAATAAGCTAGAAGGCTTCCCTCAACACAGAAAGGCTTGGAGGGATCAAAATCTTACATACAGTCCTGGATACAGCAAATCTGTTTCTGGACTAGTCTAGTTACAGGAAAGGTGGGAAAAGCGCAAATGTGGGCTTTTAGATCAGAAAGTTGAAGGAGATGGAAAAAGCTGCCCAAACGGCCAATAAACTAGTTCTCCATTTCACACGTGTCTTCTTGACATACTTGATTTGGTCCAATTGGCTATACAAGATGATTGTCTTGTGGTCACCCCTCTCTCTGGAGCTGATCGTCCAAATTCAGTTAATATTTTGCACATATGTTCAGTTTACATTGTTAAAGAAATTGCTAGTTATGGTTATTTCCTACCTCCTTCTTGCACATTCCTGGCCTACTGTCCCTTTGTTCTTCCCCCAGTTTGCTCCCCATTTCACCACTTTCCTAGCTCCCCCATTTCACCACTTTAATTTGGTCAAAAAATAGAATCAAACACAACACACATAAGTCACTGTCCATGTTTGAGAGGAGATATGCATTGAATACAAACATGCAGCAATGGTGAATGACGGCAAATATCTGTGGTCACCCCAGTGCAATGCCGCTTAACATCACTAAGCTATACCAACCCACAGCAATACATTTACTATAAACAATTGAAAGCATTTCAAAGTATTAGATGCACCTGGATTCGAACCCAGTACCATCTGGTCCCAAAAAGAAATGTATCAATGCATTTACACATGCTTCCACAGATTCTGTCAAGCAGTAGGTATGCTTCATAGACTCACTATTAACTGTCAGACTTTAGCACTGCAGCTCGCATTTGTGTACTTGTACGTGCAAACATGCATATCTTACATTAGTATACACTTTGCTATCTGTCGTGCAAACCAGCTGCCCGCTGCTCTATGGAAAACTAAGTATTGTTATGTATATCTGCTGTTTATTGTCCATTTCTAGTCTATGACATGACATTACATGGTTAAAAGTTACAAACTGGAGACCCTATCACGCACTATGTGACATATTTACAATACACCTATGTGCTGCCACCCCGCGCAGGTACTGCAACCCTAGTGTCTCAGTATTTTTTCCACACATATATCAGCCACACTACATATATCAAATATTGTGTGATACGTAATGCACATCAATCAGGTAATATGCAGTACTACAACTATTGACCCATATGCCTAAAAAGTCCTATCTGTAAATTTGGGGAAGGAATCAGCACGGACCATATCCACAGGGACATAGGTGTCCTTCAACACACATGACCTGACCTATTTTGTTTTTATCATGGGTAGATCTTGCTTACTGAACCTTGTGGACTTCTTTGACACTGACTCCAAAGATCTTGTTGAGGGATAACAGGACACATCACCTATGTTTAGTTATCCAAGACCTTTGACACTATCCCCCATTCATGTCTCATATTGAAGATCTCCCATGTGGGAATTAAGCCATACAGTAGTAGAAGGATAGCCAACTGGCTCACTGACAGAACACACACTCTCAAAGTTGGGGACTGCACCTCCACCACTACCAACTTACCATTCGAATGCCACAAGGATCTGTGCTGGGTCTTCAACTGTTTACAAACTACTTCGCTGAAACACAGGCAACATTAGATGGCCTGTGGTTTACCAAGATTGTAGATGACTGGTAATTGGACACACTCATGTACAGTCCCCCAATGATGTTAACATATTACAGAAGGGGCTGACATGCACAAATGATTGGTGTCAAACTGACGGACTAAACCTTAAGGCATACAGTGCCTCATTGTACCCTTTGGCTAGTGAAGTACCCCTGCTAATTATGATATACATATCACCCCTCTAAGTTTAAACACTGTGTTGTGAGACTTTGGAACATGTATTTATAGCAATCTATGGTTTCATCACTGTGTCCCTAGTGGTGACACACATTCTGCATTGTGCACAGCATAGATATGGACATCAAATTCAAGACCAGGTTGGCCATATCACTGCTGTACTCTACCCTTATCAGACCACTAATTGAGTACAATGCTCCCTTCTGTCCATACCTCACAAAACACCTGCAGCAATAGAAGAAGACACTGGTTTGTGTTTGAGAAAATCCAGGGTATCCAAACATGACATACATGAAAAGACTGACAGAACTGTCACTGTACACAGTATCATGTAGGCTGGTGAGTGGGGACCTAATGCTGGCCTACATAGCAGACTCAGAACCTGCCCTACTGGAAATGCTGCACATCTGAAAATCAAATCGGACAAGAATACCTTAACACATGGTTCTCAACCTAGCATATGACATAAACAGAACATGCTAGGGAGACAGATATATCCCCAGTGAATTAAAGTCCCCTGTAATAGGCTTCCACTGCATGTGAAGCAGTGCTCCTCAATGACCATTTTCAAGCACATCCTTGATTACTGGTTGGATTATTGTAAAGTCATCTGTGGGGTGGGACCAATGTCCCTCATGCACAGAACCAGTTGGTGCCACTCACAAAATCACTGTGCTACCAATGGGCATCTAACTATGCTCAATAAAGGCACTTGTGTTTTTACACAGTTAGGCTTCTAAATACCATAGGGACATTATGCTAGTAGCTTCCTACAAACCTATGAAGCTATGAACTTATGCACACCTCACAACATCTTGTCTCTCACAATGTCTGCTGATGTTATTTACTTATAAGTTCACCTACAGTCTTGTAAAAGTCAGACGTGTTCCATGGTGACTATATAAAGTACTTTGCTCTGTAGTCTGTGTAACTAGCTATGTAGGGGTTCTGTTCTCAGTGCAGTCAACTGGGTGTGTGATTGAGTCTAGACAGAAGAACAGAAATGTGTATCCCACAGTTACTGCTCCAATGGCATGGATTGACAGAATTTAGTTACTTTCAGATGTCCACACATCCTTTTTATGCAGCCCACCCAACATCTTCTCTCCCTCATGGTCTGCTCATGCCATCTACTATACATTCACCTACAGTCTTGTTAAAATCAGACTTGTGCCATGGTGCTTTAATAAAGTATTATGCTCCGTAGTCTGTGTACGTAGCTAGGTAGGGGTTCTGTTTTTACTGCAGTCAACTGGGAGAGTGGGTTATGTGTGTCTAGACAGAAGAGCAGAAATGTATATCCCAGAGCTACTTCTCCAATGGCATGGATTGACAGCATTTTGATACTTGCAATTACCTACACATCCATTTCATGCAGCCCACTGAACATCTTGTCTCCCACATGGCCTACTGATGTCATCTACTATGAGCTCAACTGCAGTCATGTAAAAGTCCAACTTGTGCCATGACCCTTGTGCAAAGTACTGTACTCTGTAGTCTGTGTACTTAAGTAGGGGTTTATTCTCACTGCAGTCAAGTGTGTGTGTGTGTGTGTGTGTGTGTGTGTGTGTGTGCGCGCGCACGCACGTGTGTGTGTGTGTGTGTGTGTGTGTGTGTGTGTGTGTGTGTGCATGTTTGTGTGTGTGTCGAGCAATTTACACCATCATTGGACACTGTTATATTCTCCTCAACAGACACTGCTGATGTAATCAGCTATAATGTGTTGTCAGAGACATTACAAGCCAGGCTTGACCTGTGGTGCTTATTTAAAGTACTCTGTTTGTTTTGTAGTCTGTGTACTTAGATAGGTGTTCTATTCTCACTGCGGTCAAATGTATGTGTGTGCATGTGAGCTGTTGCTTGGCATTACAGATGTGGGGCACTGTTATGGTCTCTTCAACAGACACTGCTGATGTCATCAGGTATAAAGTGTTTTCTGAGGCAATTCAAGTCGTACTTGAGCTGTGATAGTTGTGTAAAGTACTGGTTTCTGTAGTTTGTGTACTTAGGAAGAGTTTCTATTCTCACTGCAGCCAATTGTGTGTGTGTGTGTGTGTGTGTGTGTGTGTGTGTGTGTGTGTGTGTGTGTGTGTGTGTGTGTGTGTGTGAGAGAGCTGTTATTTGACATTACAGAGAACGTTTTACACCACCATGTGGGACACTGTTATATTCTCCTCAACAGACAATGCTGATGTCATTAGCTGTAAAGTGTTGTCTGAGACACTACAAGCAAGACTTCAGCTGTGGTGCTTGTTTTAAGTACTGAGTTCTGTAGTCTGTGTACTTAGATCGGTAGGGGTTTTATTCTCACTGCAGTCAATGTATATGGCAGCATGTGTGAGCTGTTGCTTGACATTACAGAGAGCATTTTAGATCTCAATGTGGGACACTCTCATTAATATATTCTCCCCAGCAGACACAGCTGATGTCATCAGTTATATCAGATTTCTGCATATGCAGTACACTCACCAGGGCAGGGTCTGAGACTGGCCTGGAGGCCAGACAGAATTCACCTCATCCCATACAATGCAGATTATAGTGACATGGTTCATAGGTTCATACGTTGGTAATAGGCTATCGGCCCTTGGGCCTATACAAGCCTAGCCATAACAATTCCCTGGATATTTCTTCCCACAATATTTACTTCCCTGGACCCCTGCCTAGCATGGCAACTGATGTGATCCCCAGGGTGAATTTCCTATCTCCCATCCAATCATCAAGGTTCCTTTTGAAGAGGGCAAAGGAGGCAATCTGTTTGACATGTATGGGCAGTCTATTTTAGAGTATGGGGAGTCTCTGGGTCAGGAACCTATCCCTCAAGCATGTTTTGTTTATTGTGATGACAAGGTTTAGATCCCTGGAGCATGTGGCTCTGAGGGATTGGGATTTATTTAAGTGGAGCATGTCCAACAGCTCAGGGTTGACATGGCCTTGTATGTTACAAAGAGATCACCTCTGAGTAGTCGACATGCCACAGAGTATAGCTGGAGTTTTTTTAGATGGTCAGCATAGGGCATCTGCTTTAGGTCTGTGATTCTTTTACTGAGGTATTTCTGTGACCTTTCTAGCAGATGTCTTGTGAGGTACATACCAAATGGGGCGTTGTACTCTATAATGGGTATAATGAGGGATGAGTACAGTGGGACAATGACTTCCCTTTTTTCTGGATGAAAAGCCCTTAGTGATGAGGTGTGCCACATAGAAGGATTTCCTGACTGTTGTGGCAATGTGGTTATCAAACGTGAGACCACTGTCCACCTGTGTCCCTAAGTCTCTTGTCACACTTTTGGTGTTTTGTGTACTGCCACCTATGTGGTAATTCATGGGTACATGTTTTTTCCCAAAGGGGATAACTATACATTTCTTGGCATTGAGCTGAATATCCACATCATTTGGGAGTTTGCAGTCATCTGCGAACTTTGTTAACCAGAGTCCCTTAGTGTTGGCGTAGATGCCAAACAAGAGCAGTCCTAGGACTGAACCAGTTGGCTACTTTTACAGTCTGGGTTCTGTCAGTAAGCCAGTTGGCAACCCATTGAGTGATGTAGGGATTCATGCCCACTTTAGTAAGTTTATCTATAATTCCAGAGTGGGGTATGGTGTCTAAAGCCTTGGCAAGGTCCAGATAGGCTGTGTGGACCACCTTACCCTCATCCACAGCTCTGGAGACTGATTCGAAGAAGTCAATCAGGTTCAGGAGACAAGATCGGCCCTTCACGAACCCAAACTGGGAGGGGTCCAGTGTTTGAAGGTTGCCAATGTCTTTGTTTATAAGTTCCATGATAATGCATGCCTTGCCCTTACAGATCAGGCTCGTCAGACTGATGGGACAGTAGTTCATGGGATCCAAGGTGATTCCCCCCTTGTGAAGTGGGATAAATGTAGCTGTGCACCACTCACTGGGCACAGAGCCTGAGGTAAAGCTATGATTAAACATGACACTTAGGTGAGAAGCCAGTTCATTTTGGCAGTTCATGTAGTACACAGCTCAGGATGTCATCTGGTCCCATGGATACTGTATTCTTAGTTTTGGAGAGTGCAGTTTCTACTTGTGTGGCCATGATTACCGGAATTTGGCAATCGTTTGGTATTGAGATGGGCCCTTTAGGGGGTGAAAGAGGGTGAAGTTGGCACTGAATTGATCTGCCAGGATATTGGCAATATCCTTGGGATCAGTATATTTAATGCCATTCTGTTGTAGCTCAGAGCAGATCTGAGCATTGCCATTTAGATTCTTGATATAGCTATAGAATGCCTTGTGGTTGTCTTTGGAATCATTGACAATTTTATTTTCATAACTAGCTTTGGAGGATTTTATGAGGGATCTCAGCTTCTTACTGAGGCTGGTAAGGGAGTTTTTTGCATCCTGGGATTTTCCTCTTTTCTGTAATACTTTCTTCCTTCTGTTGTATATTTTGTTTATGGCAGTGGACCACCAGATTGGCTTCCTTTTTTTGAAGGAGAGTATCCTGGTTCTATTTGTGATTTCATGATTTATGCATGAGTGGATGTGCTCATACAATGCCTTAGTGTAGGACACAGCAGTCAAACTTTCAGCTCCTGTCTGCATGAAATTGACTTTGGAGAAGTTTTTTACAGAGGTTTCCTTACTGGGGGGTGGGGGTGGGATGTGGATGTCAAGGGTGATTAGCTTATGGTCAGACCTGACCAATGAGGGGGTGACCATTCGTGTGGAGCATCTATCTCCCATGTTTGTAATGACCAGGTCTAGGATATTGGAGCCCCTGATAGGACATTAGATTAGTTGATGCAGGGCATTGGAATTTATGAATTCCAAGAACCATTGGGAAAAGGTGTTGGTACCAGAGTAGTTTTCCCAGTTAATGGCAGGGTAGTTGAAATCACCCAGATTTAGGGTGGTTGGTTGTATTTTAATATTTTCCAGTATGTTTAGAAAGGTGCAGTGAGAATCTTGGGACATGGTGAGGGATCTGTAGCAAGCTACAATTTGGATTGCAGTCTTACCTAGTGTTAGTTGCACCTAGAGAATTTCAGATGCATTGTGTTGGGCAACTAGCCTGGAGGTGTGAATATTCTTGGTGAATATGGACACTCCAACTTTACTGTTTCGGTCTTGGTTTGGTGGCTGAAAAGTGTGGTATGAGTTGTAGCCTGGTATTGCAGGGGTGCTCTCTGAAGCCTTGAACCAGGTCTCAGTTATTGCACAGATATCGATGTTTTCCATTTTTAGGAAATCCTCGAGAGAGTGTGTTTTGAGGTTTAGACCTCTAGCATTGAGTACCATTACCTTCAGATTTTGCATGCTTGTATCTGTTACGGTGGTAGTTTTGTCCTTTGAACCTTGCCTAAAAAAGGCACTATAGGGGTGGCAAGAGCTTTAGCCAGTAATCTGAATACCAGGGACGACAAGTGCAGACCATCTCTGGCAAAGCATCGTGGTTTGTTGATCATGTTGTCCCAGGCAGACAGATAATGGATCCACTTTGTATAACACCAGAAGCTTAGCCAATTGTTGAAGTCAATCATTTTGTCCTTATACTGTGGTATCATTCTGGGTGAAGTTAGGATGCTACTCAGGGGTAGGGTCATTCCTACCTGGGCCACATGATCCCAGAGCTCTTCTATGTCTCTTTTCATGTAGTCCAGGGAGGTACATCTCAATTCATTCACTCCAACATGGACAATGACAGAGTCGTATTTGTACATGTTGTGGAGTGACTTGAGTGCATGCTCTGTGTGGTGGATCCTGGCACCCGACAGGCAGCTGCCTTTAATTTTCTCCTTGTTTAGCCTGGTGAATGGGACATCAGTGTGCCTGACTATAGAGTCACCTATGACTAAAGTGATGGGTACATTGTCTTGCCTTAGAGGCTGTTGTTGGGTGGAACACTGGTGTTGTGAGCTATGTGTCACTTTGGCTGTGAGTGGTGTTTGTTTGCGTTTCAGTTTTGGAGGTCCTTGTTGCTTTGGCAGGTTAATGTTAAGGGCCTCCGCATATGTGCGTTTAGTGTTGCCATATGTGGCTGTTGATGGGTGTGGCTTTTGAAGGGCTATGTGTTGCTTGAGGTGTACTGCAGGTATTAAACTTCTACTCTTGACTGTCTAGCACAATCTTGGCTGGAGAGAGCTTTGCTTCCAGTTTGTTTATGTAAGTGCATCTCTCACAGGTTGTATTATTGGGTGGTAGGAGGAGAGGGTTGTATGTGTACATGAGGCAGTTGCTGCATTGCCCCAGTATGCCCAGAGTCACAATGTGGACAGGAGAAATCACTGGAAGCTGACCCTTGGACATGCCTGTTTAGGTGCTTTTTTTGTAAAGTACAAGAGCTGCTTTCCCTTACCTTTGCAAGGTACTTTGCAATTATAGGCTGTTTAGTGCCTATGATTAATTTCTCCTTATTAACAGGGAGAGTTGAGTGACTGTATCAGTTTCAGGCTTCCTAGTGCTTTCCATCAGGTTCTGGAGCAAGTGCTAGTCACAGGGGTTCAGATTTTAGTTCTACTACATTGAAACCAGCTAGTTCTAAGGGAAGATTTGAAGACCAGGCTTTCTGGCACCTGGAATAGTTTAACCGTAGCTCTGCAGTGCTGTATGATGAAAAAAACATGCAAACACATGTGTTTTTAAGCAAGAAAGTTGAAAGGGATAGAAATCAGCCCAAAATGGCTAATAAAATTACAATTTCAGAGCTGGAAAACACTCCTCTAGTCTTAGATAGATGGTACAATGCTCACCACTCCTACTGGTAAGCAGTCGGACTTCCCTCTACCACAGCAAGGTCTGGATAGCTCTGAACACAGAAAATAAAGTCCTGAGAACAGCAAAGTCCGGGATCTATACTATACTAGCTAGGAAAGTGGGAATCAAGTAAACAAGTTTTCTGGGGGGGGGGTTAAAACAGGCTAAACAATGCAATAATACAGTAAATAAACACAGAAAAGGCTAACACACTTGAGTATTTAGCCCTAAACAGTAAATGCAATTAAAACTCTACAAAATTAGCAATTTAAAACTTTTTCAATGAAGCAAGGCAAGTGCACAACTGAAAAAAATATTTAAGAGGCAGTAATACAGTAGAATAAGTAGCTAGTCTACATATACAGAAATATCTATATATACAGAAAAGCAGCTAAAACAACACTAAAACGATTCAGATGCAGTGCAAACTAGAGTACTTCAGTTGTAGCAATATTAAGGCAAATACAGTTTTAATAAATGCACTAAAATATACTCTATATTCCAAAATGTTTGAGAAGCACAATCAGAACACAAGGAGATTCAGGCAATTTTTTTTAAGAAAGAGAAAAAGGAGGAACAGAAGGAAAGAAACTAAGTGGGTTGGCCTTCTCAGATGTTCTCTCCTTATTAGGTAGAATGAGCTAATGACACTAAACTGGGAGGAGTGGCCAAGATCAAATTTAGAGTAACTGCAAGGCCAGCAGGTATAAAGACAATATGCCAATAGGGAGGGAGGGTAGGAAGCTATTTTATGCAGAAAACACTACATAAATGTTTATCAGAGCAGAAAACCAGCAGTGAGCCAATAGCTATGAAATACAGTACAAGTAAGCAGTATACAATAAAATTGCTGTAAATATCTAGAATGAGCAATAACTACTAAAAATAAGCAAGAATAACAGGCTACTTATTGCTATATATCACAGATCAGGTGCTCCTCCTCAGATAGCTGTGAGTCTAATGGCTGAAACACTCAAGTTAACTTCTTAAGTAACAGCTGAAACCTGAAACAACTTTAAAAAAGCTCAAAAGAACCAGTGAGGTGCTCTCTCCAAGCCGTAGACCTGGCAATCCAACTAGACAATGATCATAAACAGTAAACTCTCAGTGAAGTGGGGGATGGACTTTGCTAACTAAAATTGCCTGGACAATGAGCTCAGAAAACAGCCTCTAACAAACAACTAGGCCCACAAACACAATCAGGAATACGGAGAATATTACAGCTGCTACCTAAACTATTTTAGGCAGAACACACTACAGAAATGTTTATCACAAATACAATCAGGAATATGGACAATGTTACCGCTATGACCTAAACTATTTTAGGCAGAAAACACTACAGAAATGTTTATCACAGCTTTTAATCTATCCTCATACATCACAGCATGGGTTGTATGCCCTGTGTTATCTTGCTGAGAAAGCCCTGTGGTCTCTTCAGCTGCTGCATGTGTCTGGATAGGTATAAAAAAGAGAGCATTATACCTTATTAGTGTTCTCATAAGGTTTGACCACATGTCCTGTCATACAATCCAAAGATCTCACTATGATGGAATGACTAATGATGTGCACATCATTGGCTTTCGATACCAGTGTGGACACATGGTGGTCAAAGTTTAGATTGCTATCTATATGTTCTTCCAGTGCTTACATCACTAGCTTTCTGCATAGCAGGTCTGTTGTTGATGCTGTGATTAACATAGAATTCCACTTTTCAAATGGACAACATATTAAACACATTTCTACATGTATTTGTAGATTGTATGCCTTTGTCACCATTCAGTAGTCTATGTTAGCTCCTCCTGTACTATGTTATCATCATTGGTGGACTCAGTGGTTGCACGCAATATGCAATAATCAGCAGAATTGGTAAGCCAAAGGCCATATACTTTCGCCTGAACTCTCAAATAGTCCAAACAGTAAAGGACCAAGCATAGATCCCTGGGTTTTGCTAATATTGACAGCTCTACTGGTATAGGCTAATTCACAAAGTTTAACAGTATATGTTTTGTCAGTGAGCCAATACCCATTAACTGACGTAAGGTTTAATCCTCAGCTGGAAGGATTTCTCAATGATACCTGCATGGAGGATTGTGTGATAATCCTAGACCAGATCACGATAGGGAGCATTCACTGTGTTACTTTCATCCAGGCCTATCACATAGAATCAATGGGCTGTGATAACATTACAGATCACCTATGGTGTGACTCAGCACATAAATCTTCCTGATACAGTTGAATACACATTTCAAAACACTCTCCACAAAGGCTATGTTCCCATACAAGGGTGTACATCAACATACATCCACCTGAATTTGAGGGACAGCACTTTATGCCTGCATGTAAAGAGATATCCTGACTCTCCTCGAATGTGAGGTAGACCAACATGTCATCATGGATCTGTTGTACATGCATACTAGTAATATTCTGGCTGTGTGTGACAGACCTGTATGAGTTGTTAATGCTACGTCAGGTCTGTTACATTTGATAGATGCTCTCAAAGAAGTCATTACGGACATGCCATGCGTGATGACAAAAGTATCATCTTGTGGAACTTGACCAGGTCAAGGTATTTGACACAAATCCACACTGAGCTGTTCAATCAACACTGTAATATGTGGCCATAAACAGCTATATCACCAAATGGGCAGACCAGTGTATCATATACGTGGCATATCACTATGTTGAAATATGAGACATGACCTATATCTCAGGTCCAGTAATCAGGTCCATACATCAGGGCTGTCTGCTAGGCTCTTTCCTGCCTATTAGTTAAATAATGAACATCACAGATGACATATACGTGCTGTGTCCAAACAGCTGCTTGAAGGACTAGAGAATGTGGGCAATCATTGACTCCAGCTGTGATAAAGGGGTGGCTCAGTGGTGCAGCAGTTAGCATTGTTGTCTCACAGCAAGAGGTTCTCTGGTTCCATTCTTGGTTGGGGTGCCTTCTATGCCGAGTTCATAGGTGTCTACTAGGCTAATGACCACAAGGGCCTTTTTAAGCCTAAACATGCACCCCAAATCTCTGATGAGTTCTGATACCCTTGATAAGTGTAAGCATGGGCCTGGGAGATAAACCATTTACAGGTTACCTGTTTGCATCAGAGACATAGGTGCCAAACTAGGGATGAATTTCCGCTTACCCATCCAATTGTCCAAGTTGCACTTGAATTGGATTAGGGAGACACTCTAATTCACATGGATGGGGAGCATGTTCCATAGATGGGGTAGTCTCTGGGATACATACCTAGCTCTCCAGCAGGTCCTATTTATATCACAGGTGATGTTTAAGTCTTTAGAAGAGGTAATTCTGGTATTGTTTGTTTTGTGGATACGCAGGAGGTCCATCAGAGTGGGATCTGACAATGTCCTGTATGCCAGGCATAGATCTCCCTGTAAAAGTCTGTAGGAGACAGAATACAGGGCTAGGGCCTTGAGGCAGTCTGCATCGAACATATTACTTATGTCATGTATTCTTTTAGTGAGGAACCTCTGTGGACATTCCAGTTGTTGGATGTTCTTGGTTAGGTACATATAAAAGGGTGCATTGTACTCAGTGATAGATCTGATGAATGCCGAATACAGTGGAACAATGAATTCCTTGGACTTAGATGCCATACCTTTGTTTATAAGTTGCACAACATAGAATGATTTCCTCACCACTGTAGACATGTGATGATCAAAAGCTAGATTACTATCTATGTGTATCTCTAAGCCCTTGACTGCTGGGTCAATTCTAAGGGGTGTGTTGTCAAGATGATAGTTACCAGGGATGGATGACTTCCCAAAGGATACTATTATGCATTTCTTGGCATTTAGTTTTAGTCCATGACTCTGACACCAGTTGTTTCTGTGTAAGCCCCTCCTGCAGAACATCTGTGCCAGTGTGAGATTCCATGACAGCTCCTAATTTGCAATCATCTGTAAATTTGTCAGCCAGAGTCCGCTGACATTGACTTTGACTTCTGAGAAGTAAATGTCGAAAAGGAGCAGTCCAGGAACTGATCGCTGAGGGACTCCACTTGTGACTGGCGTCTTTGTAGAGGTGGACTCCCCAATTCTAACTTCATGGGTCCTGTCTTTGAGCCAGTTGGCTATCCACTGGGTGGCATACGGGTTTGTACCTAACCTCTTGAGTTTGTCAGCAATTCCTGAGGGGTCTATATTAGAAAATTGAAGTTTCAAAACTTTGAATGTTCTAATATCAAGCCCTATTCAGTGAAAGCTAAAAACATCGACCATAGAGAACAGCAAATTTTTTCCTAGGGAAAAAAAATTGCTGTTCCAAAACAAAAACACACAACACAAGCACACCAAACAAACAGCAATCCACACACATACACCTAAAATCTTGCAGCTAACCCTACACTAAACTATACACACACCACTAACTATCCACTTACCTTAACCCAAACCCTAAGCCTAAGGTCCGTCACTATCGCACACTCACCTCACCCTCTCCCTAACCCTAACTCGCCTACCTCACCCTAACTGTCATGTCCACGTAATCGAACACTTACCTGACCCACGCCCTAACCCTAACTCACCTAACCCACCCTAACCCTCATGTCCACACAAACGCACACATACCTAACCCACTCCCTAACCCTAACTCATCAAACCTGCCCTTACCCGCACAGCCACACAATCGCACACATACCTAACCCACACCATAACCCTAACTACCCTAACCCGCACTCAATCGCACACTTACCTGAACCTGACCTGTAATTTTCCACCACAGCACTGAAAATACCGAAGCAACAGAAACGGACAACAGAATTCTTTCACTAATTTGGTTTTCTGTTGCTTCGATATTTTCAGCTTTCGCTGAATAGGGCTTGATATTAGAACACTCAAAGTTTTGAAACTTCAATGTTCTCATACAGACCCATGTCTGAGTGGGGTATTGTATCAAATGCCTTGGCCAGGTCAAGGTAGGCAGTGTGAACAATTTTGTCCTCATCAATTGCTTTGGTGACCTTCTCAAAGAAGTCCCCCAGGTTGAGTAGGCATGATCTGCCCTTTACGAAAGCAAAATGGATTGGGCCAGTGTCTGGATGTTTACTATATCTCTATTGATCATCTCCATAATAATTCTTTCCATGACTTTACATATAAGACTAGTGAGACTTATGGGTCTGTAGTTTCCAGGGTCTGTAGATGGCCCACCTTTGTGCAGAGGGATGACTGTTGTCTTTCTCCATTCATGAGGCCCAAAACCTGTATGGAGGCTAAAGTTAAATAGTAATTCCAGAGACCCTGTTAGGTCATGTTTCATGCTATTTAGAAAGCATCCTGGGATATTGTCTGGGCCCATTGATGCAGTGTTCTTGGTCTTAGAGAGAGAATTAAGGACCTGTTCCCTAGTGATAGTAGGGGGAATGTTATTTGATATTTTCTGAGGAACGGTTGGGTGGGAGAGAGGAGTAAAGTTGGAGCTGAATTTATCAGCCAGAAGGTTTGCTTTATTTTCTGGCTCAGTACAGGTGGCTCCATTTATAATGAGCTCTGCATACTGTTGTGTATTGCCTTTGAGGTTTGGACATAGCTAAAGAATGCTTTGTGGTTGTCCTTGGCCTGGGAAGACAAACTTACCTCAAATTTGGCTTTGGTAGACTTTATTTGCCCTCTGAGTTGTTTAATTTAATTAGACTGCTTTTATCCTGCTAGGTGCTGCACCCCCTAATTTTTGCCATGATTTTCTTCCTTCTGTTATACAACTGACTGTTCTTGTGATTCCACCAGGGTGGCTTATTTTTTGTGTTAGTTCTGTACTTCTTCCTGGTGGGTACAACTGGCTCTATACAGCTATTAACATGCTTGTACAGGGTTTCTGTGAAAAGTTCTGCATAGGCAGAAGTGGTTTCAGGGTTTATACTGGCTTAAACCTTTGCCAGATTCTCACTTAATAGCAGGAGGTTAGTTTTAGAATAGTTCCTGAATATTGCCAGTTTAGCTGGGGGTCCAGGTTTTATTTTTACTTCAAGGAAACCATTTTGTGGTTTGACCTTACCAGGGAAGGCATTACAATAGAGGGTGTGGCAGCACTCTTCCACATTAGTGAGGACCAGTTCCAGTATGATTGCACCCTTGTTTGGTGTATTGACTATCTGGTCCAGGGAGTTTGTGTTTACAAAATCCAGGAATCTCTGTGCATGTATGTTTGATGTGGTATTGAATTTCCAGTTAATAGTAGGGTAATTAAAGTCACCCATGTATATGGTATTGGGTTGGATGGTAAGTGTTTCTAATAAGTTTATATACATGGTATGGGTTTTCTGGGTCATAGAGGGGGACCTATATCTTCCAAAGAAGTGGCATTGGATTTTACGTATGGTGATATGAACATGTAGCAGCTCAAGTGGATTGTTCTGTTTGATCAGCCTTGAAGTATATTTATTTTTAATGTAAATAGAGAAACCTCCCCTTTTACTTCCTGCCTGTAAAGTAACTGGTGTAAATGTGTGTAAGGCATTATAACCCTGCACTGTTGCTTTAAACCACATCTCTGAGACTGCATAGATATCATTATTCTCTAGGGTAAAGAGAGCTCCCAGGGAGTGGAGGTTTATTTTTTGTTTAGGCTCCCAGCATTGAGCAGCAATACCTTTAGATTTTCTTGTTTTGATTTGCTATGTCAGAAGTACTTTCAGTTTGGAATTGCCTAAAAAAGGCACTATGGGAGAAGACAATCCCCCAGATTCACTAATCTTCCATGCAGCACTAGTTTAGTCCTGCACGGAAGTGCCCATTTAGGAGGAGGACGGCAGTGCACCATGCATATTATAGAAGGCATGCTACCTGAACTCCTAACCCTTGACGGAGTGTGGACGAGTGCAGGGGGCATGTCTGAGAGCAGAACTCTCAGAATAAAGACACCCCTGCAAAGTAGAACAGAAAAATGTGTAAATAAATAAGTGAGACCACTCATAGGTGTCCGCATATCCCCATCAACAGTCCCCCATGTGTACAACAGCAACATGACATAAAAATAAAAAGAAGAAACCCCTTTTTTTTTTTAACTGCGAGTACAGCTAACCGTAGGTGCACGGGTGTGCCTATCACTTAGCTACGGTTAAAGCAGCTTAAAAGGCTGAAGAGGATAACAAGTAAGATATAAACAAATAAAGCAGCACAGCTATAGTGTAGTAGTCAGAGCATCTGCTTAATGAGTAGGCATTCCCAGTTCGAGTCCCACTGCAGTACATATGATTTTCCATGTAAAATCTGTATATGAACATTTTTTTTACATTTTGTTGCTGTATAACCTACTAAATAACATTTAAATGTGAACTGGAGTACTGCAATAAAGACACATGAAGTGTCAGTGTCATAATGAATAAGGCACTAGTAAGCAGGTTTAAAAATAAGCAGTGGTAAACATATATAAGCACTAGTAAGCATGTTTAAGTGCATTTGCGCAGGGGTAAGCATTGCCAACACAGATTAAACAAAGTAGAAGCTAACTGAGTGTAAGAAACTGTAACTGGAGGTTAACATTGCTTAGCTCTGCGCAAACCCCCACACACCTGCCGACAACTGCTTTTAAGTGCCTTAATCACTTTGTACCCAACGGTCCGTGTTCTGCCCAGCAACAAAATAAACAGCTTCTGCAAGGCTCAAACTCAGGACCTTGTATACCACAGTCACAGTAGTTAACCACTAAGCCATCATAGCAACACGTATAACTGAGGTATCAGCAAACTAATCCTCACCACAGGAAAATCAAATCAAACATGTGAACTGAATCTATGTACAGTGTGATGCTGCATAACCTGACACAGAATAGAAATATGTGAACTGGAGTACTGAAGTAAGCATAGATTTGAGGTGTTATTGTAATAAAGTGTAGAAGTCCCCAGGTCCCCATACAGTGTGTGTACACATGAATCACGGATACCAGACACATATATAACCTGTAGTGAATAATAAATCACTGCCAAAAGGCAAATATAGTGCTAATTAACTGTTAAGCAATGCTAACTGCAGCACAGCTCAACTTAGTAAGTGCAAGCAATGTGTAGGGGAGCCAGTTCAATCTGCCTTGTGGTATACCTCTTTAAACACATCCAACCTTAGGTAAGCAGGTGTGCCCATAGCTTAGCCTTATCAAAACCAGCCAATCATGGAAAAGTGTGAGAAATTAGTCATATTTAAACCCCACAGGCAGGAATACTTCCCATAACTGGATGTAGCTTCCTACTGCAGGCAGATTTAGAGCGCAGCACTGGGGCAACCAAGAGTCAAAATTCATGGTATGGCTCCTAGTAAAACACCATGAGTGGAGACTACTGCAGGGCCAGTACCAGGGCTCGCAGTATAAAATGGAGGCCTGGGTTAGTCTTGCCTGTGAACTCACTAGTGCCACAGGTATTCACTGGACTGGTGAGCAGATCAGGCACCACCATGCTGACCTGAAGCGGTGGAGGGGGGATGTACTGGAACAGTGGATCCAGGAGTCTCGGCAGATGCCTAATGCCCCAGTACTAAGCACTCATTCTACTAAATAGTTAATAATTGCCTAGCTAGTGTATACTATGGATAGGTATGGCTAAATATGGCTGTATTACTCTGACCGCTGCAGATGAGCGGGCTGTAACCAGCAAGCCCATGATGCTAGGTTGCAAAGGCTGCATTGTGAGGCAGGTTAGTAATCATTCAGCATGTACTGTCATAACAAATAAATATAAGAGCCTTAGAAAGTGTTGTACCAGTAGAAATAAATGTGTAATATTCAGTGAATAAAGGTATAACCCCTGGAGTTCTTCTGTTTACTCTTCTTTCATATGTTGTTGAACTGTTGCATACTATAAATAGTACTGTTGTATTAAGCAGTGTTATCCCCACTGTTGTATGTAGATAAAATGTGTATGAAGTTCTGTAAAACAATGTTGGAAGTGCCAAGAGGTCAGTCATATTGTACAAGACTTACACAGAAAACAGTAGAAAGCTTCACATCAATCCCCTCATAGCACACTGTACGGTGATGTTAACTGTAATTTTATTTGTCACACACAGAAGGGGTTTGAATCCTGGGAATGCTAGTAAGTTGTATGCATAATCATACCCCACAACTGTACAGATTTTGTTACAATGTTCAGATAGAAAGCTGTATGCATAATTACACCCAACTGTACAGAATTAGTTAGAAAGTTCAAATAGAAAGTTGTACACATATTCATACCCCACAACTGTACTAATCTGTCCAGCATGTCCAGATAAATGGCCCACATCACCAACCTGGTTCCCTGCTCCCCTGAAAAATCAGTGTGATGATCCAAGAAATGTAGGCAGCTGTTAATGACATATAACTGATAGTCAGATGTGTACATAGGTTCATAGGTTCATAGGTAGGTACTAGGCTATTTGCCCGAGGGCATTTATAAGCCTAGCCAGAGTGCGTCGGCTTTCGCCGCCCCATTGATTAACTAACTGAGCCTCTGTCAAGCAGAGCCAATGAAGTGATCCCAGGGGTGTATTTTCTGTTACCCATCCACTCATCAAGGCTTCTCTTGAAGAGTGTTAGTGAGGGGCTCGGCCTAATTTAGTTAGGAATTTTGTTCCAAAGCATGGGGAGTCTCTGTGACAGGAATCTATCCCTCCAGCATGTTCTATTTATTCAACACGAAACACAACCAGTACACCAAGTTGTAATAACAGCAGTCAGAAGGTTAAGCGCTTTCGTCTGAAGTAAATCAGACTTCCTCAGAACCATGTTTAGGACCACAACAGTCCTATTTACAGAAGTTTTGGCGCCAATGTTCACAAAGCATCTAATTACATTTAAAAGAGCAATGCTCCTGGTCAAATAAACTGCTTTTGTACACACTTTTACGTATTTCTAAACAACAACAAGTGACCATGCCTTTGTACACACAACATCACAATATTTCCAATAAAAATCACTAACTAAATGACTTTATAAGTATAAAACCCTTTTTGCAGTTGGATTCTTGAGTGTTAGCCTGACCAGCATGGCGATTTAATATGTCTTGGACTGTTTGCACACAAAATCTTTTGGGTTTGGACATATATTCATACATATATTTTTATTTTTATATTTGACTATTCTCAACATACCTTACACTACTTCCGTCTATGAACATAGATCTCCACTAGTTTATACTTAGCAGGTTTGTGTATGTCCTTACTACTATATACATATTTTTTCTCACCTTGTATCATTTTATTTTATTTTATCTTATTTTATTTTATTTTATATGATGGTAGAATTTTACCCATACCTTTGTGTCGAAAGTATTTTAGACAATTATATAATCACATATTTATATGTACACAATGACATAAATATTTTTAGATTTTTATATTTATATATTTACATATTTACATATACATTCAATATTCATTATTTATATACATTTACACATATACATATATTTATTATTTATACACATGTATATATTTGTAAATATTTATATATTTTTATATACTTACACATATATTTATATATCCGTATTTATTTAATATATATATATTTATGTCATTTATTAGGGCATAGATTCAGGAGTCTTTTAGCAGATGATTTACGAGTGTACTTTTAGGCATTGTTGGTTTCACACTTTATGTTAAGAATACTTAGCCTTCGAGTGGTTAGTGATTTTTATTGGAAATATTGTGATGTTGTGTGTACAAAGGCATGGTCACTTGTTGTTGTTTAGAAATACGTAAAAGTGTGTACAAAAGCAGTTTATTTGACCAGGAGCATTGCTCTTTTAAATGTAATTAGATGCTTTGTGAACATTGGCGCCAAAACTTCTGTAAATAGGACTGTTGTGGTCCTAAACATGGTTCTGAGGAAGTCTGATTTACTTCAGACGAAACCTTCTGACTGCTGTTATTACAACTTGGTGTACTGGTTGTGTTTCGTGTTGAATAAATTTAAGAAGATATATTTTTCGGTGTCCGAGCTTTGGTGGATGCGTGCTGCTGACCTCACTTCTGGGCCGCTGTTATTTAGTTGGATTTTATTTTGGCACTTATGTTCTATTTATTGTTGTGGCGAGGTTTAGCTCACTAGAGCATGTGGTTCGCAGTGACTTGGATTTCTTTAAGTGGAGCATGTCCATCAATTTTGAGTTGGACATGGCTTTGTAATTCAGGCAGAGATCACCTCTGAGTAAGCGATATGCCACTGAGTACAGGCGGAGTTTTTTCAGTTGGGCTGTATAGGACATATGTTTGAGGCCAGTGATCCTCTTGATGAGGTTCTTTTGTGGTCTTTCAAGCTGCTGGAAGTGTCTTGTGAGGTACATCCCAAATGGGGCATTTTACTCTATGATGGGTCTGATGAGTGACGAGTAGAGGAGCACTATAACCTCTTTATTTCTAGATGCAAACCCCCTAGTAATTAGATGGGCCACATAGAAGGATTTCCTAACTACTTTGGCAATATGATTGTCAAAGGAGAGATTATTATCTACCTGGGTCCCCAGATCTCTTATTACCTCTTCTGTATTAAGGGGGCTGCCACCTATGTGGTAATTCGTGGGTGTTTTGTTTTTCCCAAATGGGATGACTATGCATTTTTTGGCATTTAGCTTGAGGCCATGACTTTGACACCAGGTGTCTGTCTCAGTAAGGCCTTTTTGGAGGATGTCCATGTCAGCCGGAGAGTCAATTATGGCTCCCAGTTTTCAGTCATTGGCGAACTTGGTTAGTCATAGTCCTCCTGTGTTTGCCTGGACTTCTGAGAAATATATGCCGAACATTAGGGGTCCCAGAACCAAGCCTTGTGGGACACCACTTATGACTGGTTTAGAGTCAGACCTGAAGCCCGCTATTCTTACCGTGTAAGTTCTGTCTGTAAGCCAGTTGGCAACCCATCTTGTGACTTAGGGGTTTATGTTCAGGCTGGTGAGGTTTTCCATAATACCTGAGTGAGGAATGGTGTTGAACGCCTTGGTGAGAACAAGGTAGGCTGTCTGAACCACCTTTCCCTCATCTATGGCCTTGGTAACTGTCTGGAAAAAGTCAACCAGGTTTAGTAGGCATGATCTGCCCTTAACAAAGCCGAACTGGGTCGGGTCAAGTGTTTGGAGGTTCCCAATGTCTTTGTTAATGAGTTCCATGATGATGCGCTCCATAGCCTTGCAGACCAGGCTAGTCAGGCTTATGGGGCGATAGCTACCAGGGTCAGTTGTGGTCCCTCCTTTGCGGAGTGGAATAACCATTGCTGTGCGTCATTCTATGGGCATGTAGCCTGTGCAGAGGCTGAGGATGAACAGCGTGTTTAGGTGGTGGGTTAGTTTGTTCTGTAGTTCATGCAAGAAGTAGCCTGGGACACCATCTGGCCCCATTGATGCTGTGTTTTTGGCTTTTGAAAGGGCTGTTTTCACCTGTGTTTCTGTGATTTCTTGGACACTACACTTTTCCGGTAGTGTTGTGGGCCCTTTTGAAGGTGAGAGGGAGGTGAAGTTTGCACTGAATCTATCTGCCAGTATGTTGGCAATATCAGTAGGTTCAGTATATTCTGTGCTATTTTGCACTATGTCAGAGCATATCTGCGAGTTGCCACTTAGATTATTGACATAGCTAAAGAAGGCTTTGTGGTTATCTTTTGAAACCTTGGCTATTTTTCTTTCGAAGTTAGCCGTGGATGATTTTATGAAGGACCTTAGTTTCTTACTTATACTGATCAGGGATGTCTTTCCTTCTTGGGATTTGCTTTTTTTCTGAACTAGTTTCCTCCTTTTGTTGTATAACCTGTTTATGGCAGGGGTCCACCAGGCTGGTTTCCTTCTCTTAGGGGAGTGAGTCTTAGTTTTGCTAGGGATGGCACAATCCATGCATCCTTGTAGGTGCTCATAGAGTGCAATTGTAAAAGATTCTGCATCCTGGGCAGTGTTATCCTTTAGTGTGGGGGCTGTGAAACTTACCACCTCTGCCTTAAGTAAGGTGAAGTTTGCTTTAGAAAAGTTTTTCACTGTGGTTTCCTTGGTTAGGGGTGGTGGTGGTGGGGTGTGGACATCCAGGGTGATTAGTTTATGGTCTGATCTAACCAGTGATGGGTTGACCTCCGGTACGGAGCACCTGTCCCCCATGTTGGTGATGACCAGGTCCAATATGTTGTGGCCTCTGGTAGGGAGCTGATCCAGGGCATTTGAGTTGATAAATTCCAGGAAGCGCTGAGCCTGGGAGTTTGTACTCAAGTAGTTTTCCCAGTTAATGGTAGGGCAGTTGAAATCTCCCAAGATCAGTGTGTTCGGTAGGACCTTCATGTTTTCCAGTGTCTTCAGAAAGGTGGAGTGGTGGTCCTGAGTCATGGAGGGTGATCTGTAGCAGGCCACAATTTGCATTGCAGATTTGCCCAATATTAGTTGCACATGGATGATCTCAGAGGTATCATGCTGGGCCACTAACCTGGAGGTGTGGGTATCCTTGATGAATATGGATACACCCTCTCCTTTTGTGTTTTGGTCCATGTTCTGTGGCTGAAATGTGTGGTAAGAGTTGTAGCCCAGTAGTGCTGGAGTGCTCTCTGGAGCCGTGAACCAGGTTTCAGTTACTGCACAGATGTCGACGTTCTCCATACTTAGGAGTGCTTCGAGCACAAGCATTTTGAGATTAAAACTCCTGGTGATGAGTAGCATAACCCTAATTTTTTTACTTGTGCTGTTTACGGAGTTGTTTTTGAATTCTGAGCCTTGCCTAAAAAAGGCACTGTGGGGGCAGCAAGAGCCTTGGCCAGTATTCGAAAGCCAAGGGGTGACAGGTGCAAGCTGTCTCTTGCGAAGCAACGCGGCTTGTCGAGCATGTCATCCCAGGCTGACAGACACCAGATCCCCTTTGAATGACACCAGAAGCTTAGCCAATTGTTGAAATTGATAATTTTGTCTTTATACTGAGGTATCATTCTTGGTGAGGGCAGGATGCTACTCAGGGTCAGGGTCATACCCACCTGGGCTACATCATCAGAGAGCTCTTCCATGTCTCTTTTCATGTAGTCCAGGGAGGTACGGCTCAGGTCATTCACACCAACATGAACAATGACAGTGTCATATTTGTACTTGTTCTGGAGTAACCTGAGTGCTTGTGTTATGTGGCGGATTCTGGCTCCCAACAGGCAGCTAACAGTAATCTTCTCTTTGTCCAGCATAGTGAGTGGGATGTCAGTGTGCCTGACTATTGAGTCACCTATTACTAGTGTGTTACATATGTTATTTTTCCTTAAGGGCTGTGATTGTGCGGCACATTGATTTTGTGTTTTATGTGTTGTCTGGTTTGTGACGGGAGGTGCAGATTTTGTGGGTGTCTGCTTTGGAGCTCTCTGATGCTTTTGCAGGTTTTTATTTAAAGCCTCCCAGTATGATTTTTTGTATTTATGTATATTTTTTGCCAGTGCTGGTTTAGTAGGTCTATGTGATGCTGGAGGCATAGTCATAGAATGTATATGAAAACAAACCTGTCATTCTAGCACCTCACTCAAAGTGTATGACAGCAGTTCTCAACATATATTGCATTAACAGCTGCATCTTGTCATGCCTGTATGTAAGACACAAGTCACGTATATAATAATCTATAAACATACCAGTGTACAATATAAGGCCATTGGGTAGTGTAATAATACATGTAAGGGACAGATCACTGCAGTGACTAAGAATGTTGTGAAAACTACAAGGATATATTAGTTGTTAATTGAATCTCTCTCTCACCCCTAACATATGTGCAAAAAGAACACAATGACACAACTCAACCGGTATGTGTACACTCCAAACTTATGCTGGGACATATGTCCTAATGGTTTATAAATATTCACATTTGTTTCTTTGCATGTGCCATGTTAAAATACACCCATATTGGTGGTTTGTTGCCATCAAAGAAACATGCATGCTGTTGTAATGGCCACTGCTGTTCCATATATACATGAGTTCTGCTTGCTCTGCAACTGTTTTAAATCTGGTGTTTTGGGTTAATGGGAATACCTATGCATGCTGTTATAACTAATCCACAATGCTGTTGACTATTACTAACCCATCTCTGCCATAAACCTGCTACAACATAGCTCGTATGGGAAGGTCGGTCCCAGTGGACCCACCTGTCCCACCTCAGCTGGCCATGGCATCGAGCACCAGCACATCTGGGGTCCAGCCTGGGACATCCTCCTCCATTGGCCCTGTGCCACCTTTGTGTGGAACCACTGCAGGGGATGGGGCTTGGCCCCCAGGAGCGGGCTTGGAGAGGAACATGTCACCCATCATCAGGTCCGGGCCGTGGTGCGTAGGGAGCTGGATATGGAGTTTTGAGTCTGGCTACACCAGTTTGATGGCCGAGTGGTGCAATTAGAGGGTGAGCCTGCCCCTCCTACATAGCCCCTAGCACAGACACTTTTGGGGCCATGAAGGTGCAGTGGTGACTGCTCATGGGTGAGGACCTCAGTCCCACTGTTTCCATTTGGGGGCTCATGGGCTTGCGAGTTCCAAACACCCCTCTCCATCCAAGATGCCCCCCCCCATGTGTCATATACTGCCCCTGTATGCATATTTTGTGTCTTGTCTGTCATCCTACCCAACCTACCTCCCCAAATATACCTACTACCCCTCCCCAACATCTCACTCTCACCTGAAAAAAAAGGGCAATCTTTTCCAAAAAAAAATCACGCCCCATACATAATTGTCCATTTTGCACGCATGTCCACTGGACACATAATCTGGTCTAATATAGCAATAACCCACGCCTGGGTGTGGGTAATGCGGGATTTACCCACGGTAAATCCCGTATTACCCACACCCAGGCGTGGGTTATTGCTATTATACTATGACATTATATATATTGCTGTATAATTGTACACGTATGGATGTAGACATATATATCTATAGATGTATGCATATGTATGTATATATGTTTGTATATATATATATATATATATATATATATATATATATAAATTAATTAATTAATATATATATATATATATATATATATATATATATATATATATATATATATATACATTGTAAATATGATTCTTGTTTAATGTTGCTTATTTGTTATGTTGTTGTTTTAATTGTTCTGTCTTGGAGCTTATCTCCCCTGGCCTCTACTGAAAATGGACATACTAAGAACCAAGTCCAACTGGCAAAACGATGAAAACACAGGAAAAACGATGTCCAAGATGTAAATACAACCAGGTTTATTGCACAACGCACAAATGCAGCTGTAAAACGTTCACCAATGACCTAGGTTTCGTCTTCAGGCACTGACTTCATCAGATTGGTGAACCAATGTAAAACAATTTATATACCACCTAATTAAAAAACTAATTAGTACTTTAATACATTTCATTAAATAACAAAATGGATGCCACCACATAAAAACACACAAAAGCATGAGCACAAACACTTTGAAAAATACCTAGAAACACTAATTCAATAAGAAAGTATGAAATGTCATGTATGAAATGAATAATGATAATATATAAGAGTAAAATAATAATAATATAGGTGCATCAATTTAATATATCCATAGGTATCAATAGACTAATGAAAACCACGTGGTCCCCCATGATAAATAAAAATATGTGAGATGTTAAAATAAACACAAAACTGCAAAATAGACACATAAACAAACAGTAAACACATGTGTTTAAAAATCATTTGCCTAGCTAAAATACCCACTGTACAGGTATAAATTAAGAATCATTTTAATAGAAAAATATATGTATATATACTAGAATAATTAACCACAAATGTGTTTTATTCTAAGCCATGGTTTAATGGAAAGATATTCGTTTAACCCTGGAAATGTGCAAGCATCTAATCTTAATTGCCATACTAGTTCAGTCATATCCAAATGATACTGAGTAATCCTGCCCTGTGAATCATGAATCACATGCTGTATAATACAAAATTTAAACTTGTGATTGTTGTTTTCAATCACATGTCTTGCTAAGGCATTGGTGTTTTTTTATGTTGTATATCAAGGATATGCTCCTTAATCCTGTCTCTAAAACGTCTGCACGTCTTCCCGACATAAAATGCCTTACAGTCTTGGCACTTAGCTAGGTACACCACATTCTTGGTGTGGCAATCAAAATGCCCATCAATGAGAACACTAAAATTGTTAACCACTAATTTTGGTCCTGTTGTCAAAATATGTGTACAAGTCATACACCTACCACATTTAAAGTTACCTAGTGCTTTTTTTCCCCATTTAGAGAAATAAACTGTACTTTTTTCAAAAATGTCCTTAAAAGACATATCCTTTTTAAAAACAAACTTAAGTTTTTGATTAAAGGGTGTATTGGAGTCCTTCCTTTTTTGGAATATATCCCAATACTTTTTGATTCTGTGTCTCCATTGTATGTAAGGATGTATAAGATGGTATCTTTACTGAAGGTAGATCTGAGATCATTACTTACACAAAACCCAAATGTGTCAGAATCAGATTTTAATATTGATGTTATCATTTTACTTTCTCTCTTGTGTTGGATTTCCTTATGTAATTCTGCACATAAATGTTCCGGATACCCTCTGTTGAGAAACAACCATATAATGAAGTCCAATTCTACCTTAAAGTCATTATCTTCACTGACCATGCGTGCAGCCCTAACCATCTCCCCCTTAACAATCGCCCTCTTTTGATGGTTAGGGTGCCAACTATCATAGTGCAGATATGAATTTGAGAATGTGGCTTTTTTATAGATATTGGATCTCATCAAGCCTGTAAGGTGATCATATGTTATATACCTTACATCCAAAAACTCTATGGACGTATCATTTATTTCATGGGTGAAATCTAAAAACAGACCGTGTTGTTAATGTACTGTATAAAAGTGTCCAACAAATGTCTATCACCTACCCATACGATAAAAATATTGTCCAAAAACCTAGAGTATAAGTGGATAAAAGGACTGTACTCACTATTCAGGACAAATTTGGCCTCCCAAAATGCCATGATGTAGTTTGCATATATGGGGGCGCAAGCCGCCCCCATGGCAACTCCTGTCCGTTGCCTAAAATAATGGCCCTCAAAATATAAAAAATTATTGTCCAACACTAATTCCATAAGCTTGACATATACATTGATTTCTTCTTGTTCGTACACCCCTGTAACATACAATTGTTCCTCTAACCAAGCAAGTCCAACATCATGTGGAATTACTGTGAATAAATTGCAGACATCTATGGTAACAAAACAAAATTTATCCAGAAGAACCAAGTGTTTAATCATTTCTAAAAAGTGCCAAGAATCTTTTAGTAAGTACGGTAGTTTACTTAAACCAGCCTTCAATTTATAATCCAAAAACCGACTAATGAAACTCACTTTACTCCACTTACCATCCACAATGGGTCTAAATTTAACATTGTCAAGTTCTTTGTAGATTTTGGGAATTCCAAAAATCCCACTTACTACAGGATGTTCATTAGTCAAAAAATTTAATTCATCTTCAGTTATCTCACCTTGAAAAATCTTATCATCCAAGAACAAATCTATTTTTCTGTGGGCTATATTAATTTCGTTAATGCTTACTTCATTATAGTTGTCTTCCAACAACATGGACATCATGATACTAAAATAGTCCTGTTTGTTAACTATCACAACCCCATTGCCCTTATCTGGCTTCATAATTCGTATACAACTCAGTTCTCTTAGTTTTGTCATCATTTCATACTCAATGTTGGTCATATTCACTTGTACTTTGTCTTGCCTATACCTAAAATGTTGTCTAAGATCTTGCTCACATGTGTTTTCAAAAATAGCCACTATTGGGTTCATAACAGGATTGTAAAGGCTTGGTTTTGTAATAGTATTGGTAAAACCACAATATGTGGTGTTTCCCTCATTGCCAAATAATACCTTTAAATTCATCTTACGTGTAAATATTTTCAAATCAATCAGTGTGTTAACAATGTTCCCTTTTCTGCATGGTACAAAATTAAAACCTTTGAAAATAGCTCGGCATATTCACTGTCAATGTCTACACTTGAATAATTATACACCTTGAAATCATGCGCTCTATTATATAAAATCTTCGGATTACTTAAAATACCTACACTGTACACTGTTTGTAGCAGCAACTAAATCATCATTAAAAAATTCCTCTAGTTGATTTGAAAATAAAGGAGAAGAAAGAGAAGAAAAGAAGAAAAGAAAGAGCACAGGTTAGGTTCAGGAACCGCATCATTACTTATTAATTGTTGGTCCTCTTGGCATACCTCAGGGGCCATATCTATATGAATATGGTTCCCACAACTGGTGGGTCCATCTAAGTTTAAATCATATTGTATAATAGGGCCCTCTTTAGGGCTATTAACAACATCTAAAGTGCCACTACCAAAATTCCCAATACCTTCACATACCAAATTGTGTGTACTCAAATCTAACAGGGTATCATCAACAGTAACTAAATCGTTTGCAAAGAAATCATTGAGTACTGGATCCAATACTCTTACTGTGTTATTAGGTACAGAAATATTTCTAGTAAATGACTTAAAGGCATTTTTGTCCACACTCGCACAGGTGGACTCTAATAAATTTGGTTGTAAAATAGTCGTGCTTACACCATCACCAACCTTACAAACATCAGCGGAAAAATTATTATTAGTAACTACATCAGCGACATTAACGTTATCATTTGTAAGGTTCAAGTTATGATAAAAACTAATGTCCAAATTGTCACTAGTTTGTGTTAAACCATTATTACATAAGTCCAAGGCATCTTCTTCCTGATACGATTCACTAAAAGTAAGACTGACTTCTCTGGACCGTTGATGTGAATTACAAATGCAAGCGGTACTAGAAAGACGAGTATCACAATGTTTGTAGTGGGTCTGTTTAAGGGTAATATAGAAAGGCGTACTTACTGCCTTTTGTTCGCTTTTGTCCAAACCTGCTGTGAACCATTGGGTTGATTGTGTTTGGGTCGTACTCCAGTCCATGTTTCTTGCTTGTCTACTTGTTCCGGCCCCTGGTTCCGAAGTCGTTCGGACCATCTTAAACCTTCGCCTAAAGGGTCCTCATCGACAACAATTGGACTATTTAATTCCTTTGATGATTCCAACACGCTGACGTCATGCGACCTTCGCCTATGATTGGATTTGCCTTTTTTCTCATAAGATTTTTGAATTTCCCTTTCTGTGTGTGGATAAACAACTCCGCTTTCATATATCTTGATGTCTCGTTCCAATTTCTGTAGTTTTTTATTATATATGGCATCACAGCTTTTGTTAATGTCCTTAATAATATTAACATAATTAGTATAATACTGGTCTAATAATAGGTCTTGAGTGATTTTATTATTGATGTCATCAAGTTCTTGCAACAAAAGGTCAATCTTGATTTTATTGTGTTTGACCATGATCTCCATAATACGAGTGCCCGTGACATCAAATAATTTGTGTAACTCACAGACCATTTGTGAGTGACCATATATCTATAGATGTATGCATATGTATGTATATATGTTTGTATATATGTTTGTATATATATATATATATATATATATATATATATATATATATATATATATATATATATATATATATTATATATATATATATATATATATATATATATATATATATATATATATATATACATTGTAAATATGATTCTTGTTTAATGTTGTTATTTGTTATGTTGTTGTTTTAATTGTTCTGTCTTGGAGCTTATCTCCCCTGGCCTCTACTGAAAATGGACATATATCCAGTTAGACTAGCCCGGTCAACAATTGTAAAATAAAATAAAAATAAATAATAAAATAATATATATATAATCTATATCTACATACATAGATATGTTATATCCATTTAGATATTAATATATATATATATAACACATACACATACAGCTACATGTTGACATACATTCCCTGTACTGTTGAATGACTGTGCTGGATGATATGTATGTGAAAACATCCAATTTATACATATCTGGCATGGTTTGGTGGTAAATCACTTTGTCTATGGTGTGTAGGTTCCTGGGTTCAAATCTTGCAGAGGCTGTTTATTTTGTTGTTGGGCAGAACAAGGGCCGTAGGATACAGAGTGGTTAAAGCACTTTTGAGCAGTTGCATGGGTTTGCCTGATGGTAAGCACTGCTAACATCCGGTTATAGTTTCTTACACTCAGTTAGCTTCTGAATTGCTTAGCCTGTGTAGGCAGTGCTTACCCCTGAGCAAACAGGCTTAAACCCACTTACAACTGCTCAAAAGTGCATTAATCTCTCAGTATCCAACTACTGGTGTTCTGCCCAGCAACAAAATAAACTGCCTCTGCAAGGCTCAAACCCAGTACCCTGCACACCATATACAAAGTGATTTACCACTTAACCATGGCAGATGTACATAACCCTGATGTTTTTACCAACATATCATCCAGCACAATCAGTCAACAATACAGGAAATGTAGTAATATCATACCACACAACATGTTAATGCAAGAAGTCTGGACAAAGTGTGACAAAATGTCGGTACAAATAGGGATATATGTCAAATACTGCTCTAATACACTTAAAATGTTGCTAGTTACACAGTTATATGTATTAGAACACATATGTAGAAGGACATGAAGTCTAAAACACAAAGGTGTCAGCACTAGTTACTGACTTCAATACTGCGATCATCCATGTCAATTGCCAAAAGAATGAGGTACAGGCCAAAATATGAGCCGAACATGCATGGACATATGGACAGATATCTGTAAATGTAGACAGACAACTGTATGTACATATCTATCTATCTATATATATATATATATATATATATATATATATATATATATATGTATATATATATATATATATATATATATATATATATATATATATATATATATATATGTATGACTCACAAATAATCATATAACATCAATTGCATTTAGAGAAATATGTTCATATGTATGTGTATGTATGTATGTGTGTGTGTGTGTGTGTGTGTGTGTGTGTGTGTGTGTGTGTGTGTGTGTGTGTGTATATATATATATATATATATATATATATATATATATATATATATATATATATATATATATACACACACATATATAGATACATATATATATATAGATATACATATATGAGATATATATAGGTACATACATATATACACAGACAAAAGATATTAGTAGCCATACATATATAGAAGTAGTGTGGAAGCACTGGGTGCAAAGTATATCCCTCAGCCACAAGCCCTGTAACTGGCACTTGTGAAATGTGTATTATGGCAACCATTTCCACAAATGAGAATACTGATATTAAACATATACTCACCCACAATTCAAAGGACATGACATGACACACAGGTATGCATATAAAGAAAACCTTTATTTG
The DNA here is from genome assembly GCF_019279795.1 of Protopterus annectens. NCBI lineage: Eukaryota > Metazoa > Chordata > Ceratodontiformes > Protopteridae > Protopterus > Protopterus annectens. The sequence goes on along the minus strand of NC_056729.1, from coordinate 841,754,567 downwards.
TGTACTATATAATAATGTATGCCAGTACTTACACCACATCAAGTCTGAAATATGTAATCAGTGATGAATGTAAGGTCCACACAAAACAGTAGATGCAAGCAATGTGGATATATAACATACTATGCTGTCCAGGCTGAGGCCTTTAATTAGTACAACAGTAGACATAGGATACGTAACAATCAACAATTACAGATGTAGTTCAGCAGCCTCCAATTACACCCTGTAGGCAAGCCTTAGGGGGAAATGTAGCATTTGTGGTAATGTCACAGTATGTCATACATACATAATATTGCTTAACCTAACATCTCACTATCACATTGAATGACTGAACTTTGTGTAACACTGTAAGCTGTAGCCCACCACTGTTCCCATGGAGGAAGGTATGAAAGTGTACGCCCTTACACCTCAATGTGTCTTAACAGTTATAACCCTGAATACAGAGATATATGTCTGCCGTGTCTTCAGTTGGTATAACTGTTTTTTACAGCTTATGTGTTATCTAACTCAAAGATCACTTGCATAAAATTAGACACAGGCACACAGAGACCCAGGGATCAATAACTACATTTCATTGAAACCAATTTTAAAACAGAGTTAGTTTATCTAGGCAACTCTGCTAGCCTATATAATAGCTTTGATCTACATACGTATATTCTGCACAATATTCTATCTTGATGTATAGAATATATGAAACAATGGTGTTAATCTAATAACCCCCCATTATTAATTAATTTTTAGCCAGCGATTTATTGAGCTGATATTTTATGACATTTTTGTTATGCTCAATATCTGCTTGGTATATTTTATATTTTATAGCTCTAATTGTTTGTATTTTGGATCTCTAGTCTCTAGTCATATTTGTATTTGTTCATCAGTTTTGTTTATATATTTCCATTTTTGTTTTAGTTTGTGTCGACTAGGAATTTTGTATTTATTTGAATTAACATCAGCATACATTAATATTGAATTGGTGGCGGATGAATTTCTAGCCCCTTTTTTGTTGAGTTCATATTATATGTCATTGTATTATAGCATGGAATCATTTATCTTGGAGTTCATGTGTTCAATGGGATTTCATTTTGTCTATGAGAGTAGATTTGTGACATTGGGTTGAAAGAATTGAATGTGAACAACATATATACTTTCGTATTGTATATTTTTGCCATGTTTTTAACAACATTCAGTATAATATCTGGAAATATTCACTGTTATTAGCAGAATTCATTATCAATTCTAACATTTATATGAATTTTTTGCATACATATTGTAACATTAATAATTTGTATGTTTCTGATCAACATCAATTTTAGCTATTTGAGTATTCATATGTCATTATTTAATGTTTGTATGAACACATATATTTTTAGTAATTTTTATATTTACATATGTAATTTTTATTTTATGAACAACTTGGAACTAGCTATATGCTTAGTTCATTATATTTTAAAAGGTCTCTTAGAATAATTATGTACTGTTATAAGTATTATTGTGGAGACAGATTGGACACTAGCGTATTTTTGTCATATAACATGCCTTAACTGTTTAAATGTTTGATTGTTTCTACCTTCGTTACGCACCACCAATAGGTCATATTCTTACATTTAAAGACAATATAAGATTTCCTGTGCTTATGTGTTTTGAGCACTTGCATTTGGAGTGGCCTAGCTTGTTAGTTAGCCACATACAGCATGTTATATAAGCCATTGATTAGTACTTTACATCTTTTATATGTGTTCTTTATACCAGTTCTTGACTAGTATTCGGACACTTACTTCCATACATTTGTTTGATTACTTGTTTTTACAGCAATAATCTAAGCTTTGAGCACTTATTTGCTTTTCATTTTCTTGTAAGCATGTTTTTAGGATATATTTGCATCTTAGTTTTCATGCGTATTGCAGCATTCAATATATGCGAGACGCGATACTCGCGATTGCACTTTGGTTAGTGGTGTTGTTTTTAGAATGAACATCATTTATGTTGGGTGAATACAATATGGTTATATAAGTACAGATTATGACTTTTCATGCAGCACAGAATTATATATCTTATAGTGCTATTACAGCTATGTTTTTGCCTACGAATAATTCTTATGTGTCAACAATCAGCGAACAATGTCTTGTTCATTGTACCATCTTAGATAGGTTGTTATGGTAACCATTGAAAGGATATGGAAGGTTTAGCTTTGTTTCCCCCTTCCCCTTTCTGGTCTTTTTTGGTTTCTACAGCAGACGATTACCATTGATTTTTAAAGACGATCGCTTCATTGATATTGTAGTAAGGCATACTAACAGAATGATTGTATTATGAGAACGTACATTCATTATAAAATTTTTTAATTTTGTTTTTTTATATGAAATTGTTATACACCAGAGTTTGGACTGAGTTTGGAGTATTAGGTTGTACCATACATCTTTTAATGAGATAATATAATTTGCTAATAGATGAGTTGGGCATGACTCTAATTGTATTAAGTTCCTCAAATTGAAGTGCGTTTTTATTGGTTGTTACTTATTATTTAAGGAAGGTTGTATTTGTTGTTTAATGAGATCTGAAGAAGCGTGCACAGTGCACGCGAAAGCGCTTATCTTTTCCTGTTTTATGTACTGTACTGAATAAAAGACGATTTCCTCACTTCTCGTGGTGTGTCCCCTGGTGTTTTACTTGGATAAAATTAGACCTGTTAGTAACAGCTTGCATTTAATTGCTGGAACCTGTGTTCTGAGAGACTGCTTTCCAATCTATCTGCAAATATACAGAGCTGAGTATATTTTTTGTGGTTTTAGAGTTTGTACTGTTAGTTGTTGCTTAGATCTCTATTGAAACTGTTTTGTCCCACCCACCCTCTCTATTTTTGGCTTGTAGTTTAAATTTGGTGGCATTTGCAGTTGCCCGACCCACTGTAGATTTGATCTGGGACACTTCCCTAGTCCCATCTCTTTACCACATTCTACCTAATAAACTCTTTCTGCACTTGCTTTTAGTCCTTTTTAATTTAATTGCATTTTTTAAACTGTGTTTGGTCTAAAATTGCTACATACTCAAGTGTGCTAGCTTGCACTGCATGTGAACAGTTTTTACTACTGTTTTTGCTACTTTTCTGTAAAAAAAAAAAAAAAAAAAAAAAAGCTGTAAGCCTGTTTCCTACCTTTTCTGTAACTAGTGTTCCAGATACAGATTTGCTGTATCCAGGACTATATGTAAGCATCTGAGTCCCCCAAGCCTTTCTATGTTGGAGGGAAGCCATCTAGCTTATCAGTGGGAGTGGTAAGAACTAAGTAACCTGTCTACCACATAAGGAGTGGTTCTGGCCCAGAAATTTTAGTTACTGGCCGTTTGGGCAATCGCTTCCATCTCTCTCAACTTTCTGATTTGAAAGCCTGCATTTGCACTTGTTTCTGTCCTGTAACTCATCTAGTGTAGATACAGATTCTTAGTTTTAGCATTAAATTTGCTTATTCATGCTTAGCACTTGTTTAGAACTTGTAAGCACTAAATAAGCTATTAATTACTATAGCACTCAACCTTCCTCATTACCTAGAGGAAAACAGTTTTTGTTCTTACTTTTCTCACTTGCTTAGAGAAAAACAGCTCTTGTACTCACTTTCCTCACTTATCTAGAGGAAAATAGTTTTTTATTCAGGCGTGTCCAAGGGTCATCTCCCAGTGTTCTCTAATGTCTATCTGATGAATCTGGGCATCTTGAGGCAATGTAGAAATTGCCTCATGTACACAGACAGCCCTCTCCTCCTACCACCCAACACTACAACCTTTGAGAGATGCACTTAGCTAGCCAAACTTGAGGTAAAATTCTCTCCAACCAACACTGAACTTGACAGTCATTAGGAGAAGGTAAACATTTGCACCACATCACACTCATCACATAGTCTCACTAAATATACACCACCAAAATACACACATAGTAACACAATAATATTTGCGGAGGCTCTCAATAATAATCTGTCTAAGCAACAGAGACCTCCAAAGCAGAAATGCAAGAAACCTCCATCCCCCAACACAACCCATTTGATACATAGCCCACAGACTCAGTGTGCCACTCAACCACAGCCAATAAGGCAAAACAACGTACCCAACACACTAGTCATAGGTGATGCTATAGTCAGGCACACTGATGTCCAACTCACCAGGCTAAACAAAAAGAAGGTTACTGTCAGCTGCCTGTCGGGTGCCAGGATCCGCCACATAAACCATGCACTCAGGTCACTCCACAACAAGTACAAATATGGCTCTGTCATTGTCCATGTTGGTGTGAATGACCTGAGATGTACCTCCTTGGACTACATGAAAAGAGACGTGGAAGAGCTCTCCAATCTTGTAGCCCAGGCAGGTATGACCCTAGCCCTGAGTAGCATTCTGCCATCACCCAGAATGATACCGTAGTACAATGACAAAATGATTGACTTCAACAATTGGCTAAGCTTCTGGTGTCATTCTAAGGGGATCCAGTATCTGTCTGCTTAGGATGACATGGTCGACAGACCATGATTCTTTGCCACAGATGGCCTGCACCTGTCAACCCTGGGATTCCGGATACTGGCTAAGGCTATTGCTGCCCCTATAGTGCCTTTTTTAGGGAAGGTTCAAATAACAAACTCACCACCCTAACAGTAACAGGCAAGCAGAAACTGAGGATAATGCTACTCAGTGCTAGACGTCTAAATTTCAAAATGCACTCACTCGAGGCACTCCTTAAAATGGAGAACATCAATATCTGTGCAGTGACTGAGACCTGGTTCAAGGCTCCAGAGAGCACCCCTGCTCTACCAGGCTATAACTCATACCAGACTTTTCAGCCATTTAACTTGGACCAAAACACCAAAGGCAGAGGTGTGTCCATTTTCATTAAGGATATCCACACCTCCAGGCTAATTGCTCAGCATAATGCATCTGAGGTAATCCAAGTGCAAGTAACTCTGGACAAAATTGCAATCCAAATAGTAGCTTGCTACAGATCCCCCACCATGCCCCAGGATTCCCACTCCTATCTTCTTGATGTACTGGAAAATATTAGGGTGCAACAAAACACCCTAATAATGGGCGACTTCAACTACCCCACCATTAACTGGGAAAACTACTCATGTACCAACTCCTTAGCTCAACGCTTTCTGGAATTCATAAACTCCAATGCCCTGGATCAACTTATCCACACCCCCACCAGGGGCAACAATATCCTAGACCTAGTCATTACCAACATGAGTGACCGGTGTTCCACACCTGAAGTCAACTCCTCATTGGTCTGATCCAGTCATAAGCTAATCACCCTTGATATCCACATCCCGCCCCCACCCCCCCCACATTAGGGAAACCATGGTAAAACATTTTTTCCAAAGTCAACTTCATGCTTCTTAAGACAAGAGGTGGTGAATTTCATGACACCCATGCAGATGGACAATACTGTTACAACTGCTGAATCCTACACAAATTCACTCTATAAGCACTTACATGAGTGCATGGATGGTGCAATCCCAAACAGAACCAAGGCGCTATCCTCCAAAAAAAGGAAGCCAATCTGGTAGTCCCCTACCATAAACATACTGTACAACAGAAGGAAGAAACTGTTGCAAACGAGAGTAAAATCCCATGAGTGGAATAGCTCCCTGGTCAGCCTCAGTAAGAACCTGAGATCCCTTATAGGATCCTCCAAAGATAGCTACGAAAACAAAATCACCACTAATTCTAAGGACAACCACAAAGCATTCTATAGCTATGTCAAGAATCTCGATGGCAACACCCAGATCTGCTCTGAGTTACTACACAACGGCATGAAAATTACAGAGTCAACTGATATTGCCAACATCCTGGCAGATAGGTTCACTGCTAACTTTACCACACCCTCACCCCCTAAAGGGCCCATATCTATACAGGAAAAATGCAGAGTCCCTGTAATCACAGCTATGCAGGCAAAAGCTGCACTCTCTAAAGCCAAAATCACAGCATCCATGGGACCGGACAATATCCCAGGCTGCATTTTACACAAACTTCAGAACGAACTGGCTCCCCACTTAAGCACCATGTTCAATAATAGCCTTGCATCAGGCTTTGTGCTCACTGAATGGCACACAGCAACAGTTATCTTACTCCACAAAGGAGGAGCCACCACTGATCCCGGGAACTATAAAACTATTAGCCTGATGAGCCTGGTCTGCAAGGCCATGGAATGTATCATCATGGAACTCATAAACAAAGACATTGGTAACCTCCAAAGGATCCCACCCAGTTCGGGTATGTGAAAAGCAGATCATGCCACCTGACCCTGATCGACTTCTTTGAGGCAGTCACCAAAGACATAGATGAGGGTAAGGTGGTTCACACAGCCTATCTTGACCTCACCAAGGCCTGCAACACCATCCCCCATTCTGGAATTATATCTAAACTCACTAAACTAGGTATAAATCCCTACATCACAAGATGGGTTGCCAACTGGCTCACTGACAGAACCCACACTGTAAAAGTTGCAGACTCCAAATATGACCTCAAAGCAGTGACAATTGGAGTACCACAGGGTTCCGTCATGGGACCTCTCCTGTTTGGTATGTACTTCTCTGAAGTACAGGCTAACACATAAGGCCTCTGGCTAATAAAGTTTGCAGATGACTGCAAACTAGGAGACATAGTCAAGTCCCCAAGTGATGTGGACATCCTACCAGAAGGGCCTCGCTGAGACAGATGCCTGGTGTCAGAGCCATGGCCTCAAGCTCAATGCCAAAAAGTGCAGTGTCATCCCCTTTGGTAAAAACTATGTACCCGTGGACTACCACATAGGCAACAATCTACTTAACACTGAATGTGTGATAAGAGACCTTGGGACCCAGGTGGACAGTAGTCTCTCCTTTGATAGTCACATCACCACAGTAGTCAGGACATCCTTCTACATGGCACACCTCATCATAAAAGGGTTTTCATCCAGGAAAAAAGAGGTCATTGTTCCCCTCTACTTGACACTCATTAAACCCATTATAGAGTACAACGCCCCTTTTGGAATGTACCTCACAAGACACCTGCAGCAGCTGGAAAGGCCACAGAAGTACCTCACAAAGAAGATTACTGGCCTAAAACAAATGCCCTACACTGACTGCCTCAAAAACTCAAGCTTTACTCCATAGCATATTGCCTACTCCGAGGTTATCTCTGCCTAACATAAAAAGCTATGTCAAACCCAGAGCTGTTGGACATGCTACACCTAACGTAATTCCAATTCCTCCGAACTGCACGCTCTAGGGACCTATATCTTGTCACCACAATAAACAGGACATGCTGGAGGGATAGATTCCTGCCCCAGAGACTTCCCATACTCTGGAACAAGCTACCCATCTATGTCAAGCAAAGTTCTTCATTAGCACTCTTCAAGAAAAATCTTGATGAGTGGATGGGAAATAGGAAATACACCCCGGGGATCACTTCTGTGTCTCTGCTCGACAGTGGCACATGAAAATAACATTCTTGGGTGGCGTAAGCCAGGGAACCTTGTTGGCTCGGCTGATGTAGGGCCTTGGGACGATAGCCTGGTACCTACCTATGAACCTATGAAAAGGTGTCACAGCCTAGGTCAATGGCATTGAACACCCCCTCATAAATGGCTGTACAAGGGCAAGTAACACTGTGTACTACACACTGACTTTTGGCATGTACAAGGGCACATATGTGCTGTCCAGCTGTTGCCCCCATATATATGGACTTTGCCCAACAGTTGGTGTGGGAGTCCATGACATGACTGGGATGATAGCAGTAATGCTATCAGTAAATAATGATAGGCCATTACCTAACAACCCCTCTCTGTATCACAGCAGGACAAAGACTAGCATATATGTGGAGGACAGAGGCAGGAACATAGGGCTATATTTGCATTATTGCTGTTACACACCCTACAAATTGCTGGTGTTACAGGATTTGTTGAAGCATACCTTTATGCAGGAATATGACATTGAAATTCAAATGGATGCAGCCATGTACTGATAGCACTCAAAAGACAGAATGCCACTGGGACAATACCCGTGTGGTGCACAGACAAAACCTAACAGTCAATACTCTGGCTATCATATGGATAGGCCCACATTTGAGAGCTATGCAGACAGACAACATTCCATGCTAAGTACCATGTACACATAAACCCTGTAATACCAGCAAGATACAATGCACACAACACTACTCACGCTGTCTGTAGGTCTGGAACCTTACCCAAATGTGTATTTTGCCTGTGTCTGCAGGTTTTGCTGTAAGAGCTATTGCTACCTGCTGTCTGTAACACTGATGCCCACACACAGGTAGAATGTCCATCACACAGGAAATGTAAAGGGACTACGCCCACATGATGTAGGGATTTATAGTGGGTGGTTGCCATGGCAATGGTAATTGGAAGTACTACACATGAGTAATCATATATCTATATAAATATATATATATATATATATATACATATATATATATATATACATATATGGCTATCTGGATAAGTATATGTACATATATTTCCACCATATGTCCTGGACATGAAGTGTAGCCCTACCCCAGCCCCTATAGTCCCAAAGTTGTAGTGCAAGGGGATGTCAGGTATGTATAGCAGGAATATTAGTACACTATTGCTACTATCATTGGGATTGTCTTCACAGATATGGTGTGTGTGGAAGGTCACATCTACTTCTAACATGTGTGCCATTGGCTACTAACAGCCATCCTATGGAAATCATTATAATGTACTGGTGCTAGCCTGTGATGGCCCTGTGGAATGCAGCAGTGAAACTGGCCAATATATGTGGAAATTCTGACACACCCTGTACAGTCCAGATGTATAAACATAAGCCCTTAGTGCACATGTGTACCATGCCTGCCAATATGGATGTAGATAGCGATATAGATGGGTATAACACATAATGACTGGTATACATTTGCCACAGGGGGTTATGCATTCACACACTCCTGTCTAGCCTGACACATAATGATTGCTAGTGCAGGGGTGCCATGGCCACATACTACCCACTAGATGTTGACATACATCTGTACAGCATCCCACTGATCTGTCTGACGTACATGACTTTTAAGGGAGGCACGGCAGCAGTACATCTGGCAAGTATCTGCACATGACATCTCACTGGGTAAGTACACTAAGCTGCTAGGCATGTAACAATGCACTGTGCAGGCTACAGGCGGACTGGATCAACACTGGCCTACTTCTCCTATGGGGAATGCACATGTACCTGCCTATATAGCAGGCTCCACAGGCATGCCACAGCACAGAGTAAGATGCACCTGTGTGCAAGTGCATAACCACAACCAATGTGAAAACAGCCACAGCCTCATATGGTAAACTAGCATAATATGCCAGTATATGGACTATCTGTTCTACACCATCCTCATATGTGCCACTCACAGAATGACCCTACATATACTGGGCAGCTACACAGTTTGGTCTGATGGCTGTCTGTGGTATGGGATATGTGTGTGTATAGCCGTATGAACATATATGCCAATACGGTACCATGAAGTGGGACAGCATGCAACATCAGATAGGAGGGGAGCTAGAACAATGACATCTACCACAGTCTGTACACAGGCTAACATACATATTAACAATACACACACTGCCGACATTCACCATAACTACACAGACCACAGTACTGTACAATCATCTACAGAATGTCCAGGTTATGTCATGAAATATAACCCCTACTGTATGACATATGCACCACTTCATGCACAACATATGTACAAAGGTCAACAGAGGTGTGGCTGGAAGCACATATACAGGGCCAATATTGACATGTTGCTGTGATACCCTCATATATTTACTGTTGTAACAGAGTTTGTTGCAACATATGTCCTATGAAGGATATGAAGTTTGTAACTGTCACAGCCTTCACCATCTACAGACTGCAATCCTCACACTACCTTCTGCAGTCCACAGATAGATTCTCCGTGGCTAACATATGAAACCAAAGGCACTACACTGACCAGTCTGCAGATGACCCTGCAGATGGGGATTCCTCAGAAACATGGAACTGACATGGCAGGTATTGCAACATGTACGGCAGCCATATCCAGACACTGTTAAACCAACATTAATCCAAATGCAGTATAGCAGCACTTACAGTCTGTAGTCAGGTCAGGAATATCCCCCTCCTGTTTGTTGCCCTCTTTCCACAGTGTATGTTGTTAGAGTTAAATCCCTAATCCATCTGAGATGTTGTTTGCCAAACAACACATCTAGTTCCTGCTCATAGTGAATGAAAAAGGACAACACCACCATGATGTTCCTAGATATTGGAATGTGTTTCCATGCAATTGGCTATGGAAATGTTACCACAGCTGTTCCACATGCAATCAGCTAGGGGAGGGCTGCAATTTGTGAAGAGGCCATCAGCTGATCATGAGCATCACTTAAAATACACATGCTGCTGCCTAAGCAAAGCAGGTGTGGGTCTACACATCCATCAGAGAGGTGGGAGGCAGACAGAGACAAATACCTGTCAGGGAGGGTTGGGAGAGTAAAACTGTAGTATGTTTGCGTCACACACCTACCAGCACAGAGTATCAAACCCCCAACAACTATGTAGGGTTCTCACAGTTAGATGCAGTTATTGGTTGCGCCACATAGGTTACCTGTTGTGGAGCACTCAGAACATATATGTGATTGTGAGAGACATCTGCAACAGGGATATGGTACATATAAGGTAGGTGACATACATATGCCTGTCTGCATGAACAGGTGCCAACGTCAACACAGCCACAGTCTCACAGGGATGCACATACATTGACACACTTGGCAGGGCCAGGCGTAAGACTCATCAGTAGGGGGATTGCCATAACACATCACTATGCAGGTATCACATGCACCACATGGGTCATATGGAGGTCGTAAGGGCAAAGATTATGAGGAGGTTTCAGACATTGGACAGCATGCTTCAGTATGCCCATGGGGTTTGTAGTGAGTGTGGATGTTGTCATACACACCATACAACACACGCACTAAGACACTGGGTGCCAGTAATGACATGCATGGGTGCATGTCTGCACGGGTGTGTGGTGGTCAACTGTGCCAGTAGACTATACAAGGGTAGGTGATGGGTATAACTTGGCATCAGGCCACATGACAATGGTCTGCCTTGTGGCTCAGGGATGTAGTTTCTTCATTTGCCCACACAAGTGGGTATTGTATCCCCCATAGGTTCATAGGTTCATAGGTTCATACTAGGCTATCTGCCCGAGGGCATTTATAAGCCTAGCCCATAGTTTTGTGGCTTATGCCACCCCTTTAGTTTGGAGAAACTATGCCCATTATTTTGCTGTGCCTCTGTCGAGCAGTGACACTGAGGTAACCCCTGGGGTGTATCTGCGATCTCCCATCCATTGGTCAAGATTCCTCTTGAACAAGGCCAGCGAGGTGCTCTGCCTCACATAAACAGGGATTTTGTTCCACAGCATAGGGAGTCTTTGGGTGATGAATCTATCCCTCCAGCACGTCCTATTAATAACCGTGTCGAGGTTTATGTCTCCCGCCCTTGTGGCTTTGAGGGATCTAGATTTTTTGAGATGAAGCATGTTCATCAAATCTGGGTTTGACATGGCCTTGTATGTCAGGCATAGGTCACCTCTGAGCAAGCGGTAAGCAACTGAATATAACTGGAGTTCTTTCAGTCGGGCAGCATAAGACAGATTTTTGAGACCCTTTATCCTTTTGGTGAGGAACTTTTGTGGCCTCTCCAGCTGCTGCAAGTGTCGGGTCAGATACATTCCGAATGGGGCATTGTACTCGATCATTGGTCTGATGAGTGATGAGTATAGGGAGACTATGACTTCCCTTGATCTAGATGTGAATCCCTTCATGATAAGGTGGGCAATGTAGAAGGTCTTCCTAACTACTTTTGCAATATGAGTGTCGAATGAAAGGCTATTGTCAACCTGGGTTCCCAGGTCCCTAATAACTTCTTCTGTGTTTAGGGGATTGCCACCTATATGGTAGCTAGGGGTAACCTTATTTTTCCCGAAGGGTATGACTATGCATTTCTTGGCATTTAACTTTAGGCCATGGCTCTGGCACCAGTTATCCATTTCTGTGAGACCCTTCTGAAGGATATCTGTGTCGGATGTGTTTTCAACCACGGCCAGTTTGCAGTCATCTGCAAACTTTGTCAGCTATAACCCTCCTGTGTTTGCTTGTACTTCAGAAAAGTAGATGCCAAACAAGAGTGGGCCCAGGACTGAGCCCTGTGGGACACCACTTGTGACAGGCTTTGAGTCTGACATGGCGCCAGCAACTCTGACCCTGTGGGTTCTGTCACTCAGCCAGTTTGCAACCCATCTTGTAATGTATGGGTTTACATTTAAGTTGATGAGTTTTTCAATGATACCCGAGTGAGGTATTGTATCAAAAGCCTTCGCCAGGTCTAGGTAGGCTGTATGGACTGCCTTTCCCTCATCAATGGCCCTGGTGACTGTTTCGAAAAAGTCAACCAAGTTTAAAAGGCATGATCTGCCTTTGACAAAGCCAAACTGGGTTGGATCCAAAGTCTGCAAGTTCCCTATGTCTTTATTTATGAGATCCATTATGATCCTCTCCATGGCTTTGCAGATAAGGCTTGTCAAGCTAATGGGACGGTAATTTCCAGGGTCGGTGGAGGCACCGCCTTTGTGGAGTGGGACCACAGTCGCTGTGCGCCACTCCCTGGAGTGCGTATCCGGAGGTGAGACTAAGATTAAACAGCTGTCCTAACTGTGGGTTTAATTCCTCATTGAGTTCATGGAGCACACAGCCTGGGACACCATCAGGTCCCATGGATGCTGTGTTCTTTGCCTTGGAGAGAGCAGTTCTCACCTGGGCGTTAGAGATGTTTGGGGGGCTACAATCATTTGGTATAGATATCTCTCCTTTAGGGGGGGGGGGTTTGCACTGAACCTGTCAGCCAGTATGTTGGCAATGTCTGTAGGATCAGTAATCTTCACATCATTTTGAACTAATTTTGAGCATATCTGGGAGTTTCCTCCTAGGTTTCTGACATAGCTAAAGAATGCCTTATGGTTGTCTTTAGAGTCCTTAGCTATATTTTCTCAAAATTAGCTTTGGATGATTTTATGAGAGCTCTTAGCTTTTTACTTATAGTGATCAGCGGTGTCTTACCTTTTAAGGATTTTGCTCTATCTTGTAGTAGCTTTCTCCTTTTGTTGTAGAGTTTGTTTATGGCTGGGGTCCACCAGACTGGACGCTTGCCTTTGGTACAAAGAGTCTTTGTTTTGCTTGGGATTGCCTGATCCATGCAGCCCTGCAGGTGCTGGTAGAAGGCATTTGTAAGTGATTCAGCGGTTTGAGTAATGTTAACCGCCGCTCAGGGCCTTAAAGGAGACCACACTAGTCTTTAGAAGTGTGAAGTCGGCTTTCGAGAAGTTCTTTACTGTGGTCTTTTCATTTCGGTGGGGCGGGATGAGGACCTCCAGCGAGATTAGTTTGTGATCAGATCTCACCAGTGAGGGGTATACTTCCGGCGTTGAACATTGTGCTCCCATGTTCGTGATGATGAGATCAAGTATGTTTTCTCCTCTTGTGGGGATGGTGACTAGTTGTTCCATGGCATTTGAGTTTATGAATTCCAGGAACTTTTGGGCTAGAGTGTTTGGGCTTGAGTAGTGTTCCCAGTCTATATTAGGGTAGTTGAAGTCACCTAGTATGATGGTGTTCGGAGATACATTTATCCGCTCCACTGTTTTCAGGAAGGCCATATGAGGTTCCTGAGTTTGCGAGGGTGGCCTGTAACATGCTACAAATTGCAAAGCAGTCTTGCCTATGGTTAATTGCACCTGGATGGTTTCCGATGCATCGTGCGATGCCACCAATCTTGAGGTGTGGGTGTCCTTGATGAATATGGATACCCCTCCTCCTTTCTTGGTATTGTCCGTGTTTTGGGGCCGGAACGCATGATATGAGGTAAAACCTGATAGTGCTGGGGTGCTCTCAGGAGCCTTGAACCAGGTTTCTGTCACAGCACAGACATCGATGTTCTCCATACTGAGAAGGGCCTCGAGTGCGTGCATCTTGAGGTTGAGACTTCTGGCATTGAGCAGCATTACCCTTAGTTTTTTCTTTGTTTTGTTCTAGGGTGGTAGGTTTAGAATTTGAGCCTTGCCTAAAAAGGCACTATGGGGTGGCAAGAGCCTTTGCCAAAATCCAGAATCCCAGGGGTGACAAGTGCAAGCTGTCCCTTGCGAAGCAGCGTGGCTTGTCCAGCATGTCATCCCAGGCAGACAGACATTGGATCCCCTTTGAATGACACCAGAGTTTAAGCCAATTGTTAAAGCTGATCATCTTATCTCTGTATTGTGGCATCATTCTTGGTGAAGGTAGGATACTGCTCAAGGTCAGGGTCATACCTGCTTGGGCTACATAATCAGAGAGCTCCTCTATGTCTCTTTTCATGTAGTCCAAGGAGATACGTCTCAGGTCGTTAACACCAGCGTGGACAATGATTGAGTCATACTTGTACCTGCTGTTGAGAGACCTGAGTGCATGCGTTATGTGGCGGATTCTAGCACCCGACAGGCAGCTTACTGTGACCTTCTCCTTACTCAGTCTGGTGAGCGGGACGTCAGTGTTTCTGACTATGGAGTCACCAATGACTAGTGTGTCTGGCATTGTGTTTGGCCTTAAGGGCTGTGACTGCTTGACACTCTGACTGTGTGGTCTATGTGTTGCAGGTGTTGTGTTCTGAGGTGGTAGTTGTTTGGGTGTCTGCTTTGGTGGCCTCTGCTGTTTTGGTAGATTTTTGATCAGAGCCTCCGAGTATGTCTTTGTGTGTTTATGTGTATGATTTGAGGTTGTGATGGTATTATGTGAGACTGGGTCTATAGTGTGTGTGGTTACCTTCTCCTCCTGTCTGGTCATGCCAGTCCTATGTTGAGAGAGCTCAGCCTCCAGTTTGGCCGTATAGTTGCATCTCTCGCATGTATTTGTGTTTTGTGGGAGGAGGAGAGGGTTGTCTGTGTACATGAGGCAATTGTAACATTGCCTCAATATTCCCAGGTTCACCAGCTGAGCAGGAGAGGACATTAGCAACTGATCCCTCGACATGCTAGAAGGAATAGACAGAAAAACTTAAGAAAAGGTTCTGGGGATGTGGGTGACCGAGGAATGGGGTTTGCTTTTTTGGGGTACTTTCTATAACAAGAGTGCTGTATCGAGGTGATAAGTACTGTAGGAGCAAGTGCTTCGCTATACAGATAGAGAATAGACTACTTGGGAGTCAAGTAGAGATAATTTATAGTTGTAGGATACACTAAATAGAACAGCAGTATACTTTGAGGAAGGTAGTTTTAAGGGAAAATTTGAAGAGTGGACTTTAGGTAGCCCTAATAGTTTAAATCTGATTAACCGGCGCTGCCCTAGTGTGCAACGGTAGCAGCTCCGCGCTAAAGCACGCTAACGCGTGCTTTATAGCAGGGGGCTGGAAAAAACAGGAAATGACCCAAAATGGCCGACGAACTACCAGTTGCTGCTTCTAACCACTCCTCTGAGGACAAACAAGCAGCTCAGTACTCCCCACTCCCACTGGCGAGCAAAGAAACTACCGCTGGCCACACAAGAAAATGGAGGAACACAGAAACCAAATACAAAGCCCAGGGATCAGCAAAATCTGATCACTGGAACAACTAGCCAGGAAAGTTTAGGAAAGGAGAAATATTTTTTTGTTTTTTTTTGCAAACAGACAGAAAAAAATGCAGTAAATGCTTTGTTTTCGACTAAATTGCTATCAAAGGCTGGTACACTTGAGTGTATTAGCCTGTTTGTTTCTTTTAAGCAATACTTTAGCCCACAAGTGCAATCAACAATATAAGCTCACAAAAACAGGAAAATGAGGTAATAAAACAGTAATATAGGCACAAACAGTAGTCGAAAAGCTCACCTAGGTGACTATTGTGTGTGGCCAATGCTGTGCATCGCCTGCCATGTATGTGTTCCTTAGTCCGTGACATGGATGGTGTCTAGGAGGTGCACATCTCCCACATGCATGTACAGTGACATGTGGAACTGTACCTAGGGTGTCTGGTTCATGTTGTGAACACGGATTATCATCAGATGTGCCAGTCTTGTCCACCTGTGGCAGGAACTGGTAATGGGCAGCAGGTTTACCCTGCACCTACATTGATAGCATGCTAACAGCATTCCCTGGTGTCAGTGGCATCTGTCCATGCAGGGCATGTTGTCAGATATGGTATGTCTGTTGTGGGTCACATGTGAAGGCACCACAGGTGTTCATTGGGGAACATGGGGGAGGTACACTGTCTACATGTACGTGCATATTGGACAGATGGGCAGGGTGACATACCCTCTGTAGCCCACTGCTATCACTCCATAGTCACTATCGGTGGCCAATATGCAGTGTACTACCCATATATTGGCTGTTGCCTAGGCATGTGTGTGTATGAGACATGGGTAGAGAATGTGATATGGGTAATACTTGGGTTGCTAACTGTGATTGCCTGGCCCTGATGTCACATGTATGGGTATGGCTTTGCACCTCAGCCTCTCAGCTATTGTACATCTGTTATCCCAGTACAATTGACATTGTGATATATAGTAGGGCCACCATATAAGAAATATGCAAAACCGCTCCACATTGGCCATGGGTGTCACACATTCACAACCACCTCTACACAGGATATGAGTTACAATCACTCACAAGTCATGTCTTGGAGTAGAACCCCTGTCTAACAAGTTTATTACACTGCAGCATTACACAGTTATAGTATGCACCACGGACATTACTGGAGTATGCGTTCCCCAAAGGTGTATTTCACAATTGATGACATCAGCCGGATTACCAAAGTAGGGCATTTTGAATGTACTGTGAGTGGGTAACCTAAAATGCATTGTTCCCTACACAGACAGTGAGACACACTCAAAACATCCACAACCAACATGTGTGGATATATAACCCCTGCCCAAGGTCTATATCACACTTCAGCATGGAGCTATTATAGGATGTACCACGGGATTACTAGAGAGTGCATTCCCCAAAGGTGTATTTCACAATGGATGAGATCAGCAGGATTATCAAAGTAGGGCATTTCAAATGTACTGCGAGTGAGTAACCTAAAATGCATCGCTCCCTACACAGACAGTGAGACACACTCAAAATATGTACAACCAACATGTGTGGGTATAGAAACCCCTGACAAAGGTCTATATTACACTACAGTATGGAGCTGTTATAGGACACACCACAGAGATTATAAGAGAACTATTTCCCCAAAGGTGTATTTCACAATGGATGACATCAGCAGAATTACCAAAGTAGGGCATTTGGAATGCATTGCATGTGACTAGCCTATGATGCATTGCTCTGTACACAGACATTGGAACATGCACAAAACATCCAGAACTGCCACACTCCAGCAGTAAGCAGTTACCAGATGTGCTACAGAGATTACTGGGCTATAATCTCCCCAGAGGTATATTTCTAGGTTGGTGACATCAGCAGCCTTGGCAAAGTTAAGTACATAAATTGTAAGGAGTGTGAGTACATTAAAAAGCATTGCTCTCTACACAGTCAGACACACACAATTACCATGTCTGGAGTTAGAACACCTACCTAATTACGTTAGCACACTACAGCAGTATGCAGTTATAGCAAGCACCACCGAGATTTCTGCAAGATTTTTACCCCAAAAGTTTATTTCACAGTTGATGTTAGCAGACATGCCAAAGTAGGGGAATGGAGGTTGTAGTGCCTGTGAATGGCCTCAAAAACATTGCTCCCTACTCTGACAAAGGAACACACACATTCACACTTACAATGTCTGGGAATAGAACCCCTACCTAAGTAGGTTATTACACTACAGCATTATGCAGTTACAGTACATGCCACACAGATTACCAGTGTACTTCTTCCCCAAAGGTGTATATCACATTGGATGACATCAGCAGCCTTGCCAAAGTTGAGTATATGCATTGTAAGGTATGTGAGTACCCTAAAAAGCATTGTTTTCTACACAGTCAGAGACTCACACAAGTGCCAAGTCTGAGGTTAGAACTCCTGTCTAAGTCCTTTATCACACTACAGCAATGCACAGTTACAGGACGCGTTATGGAGATTACTGGGCAACTATTCTCCCAGAGGTGTATTTCTATGTGGGTGACATCAACAGCCTTGCCAAAGTTGAGTGTATGAATTGTAAGATGTGTGAGTACCCTAAAAAGCATTGCTCTCTACACTGTCAGAGACAGACAGACACACACACTTGCCATGTTTGAGGTTAGGACTCCTATCTAAGTACTTTATCACATTACAGCAGTACACAGTTACAGGATGCGCTATGGAGATTAGTGGACTACTACTCTCCCAAAGGTGTATTTCACATTGGATTACCTCAGCAGGCTTGCCATAGTAGGGCTATGGGGAGGGCAGTGTGCATGGGCCATAACCCATTCATCTAGGGGATGACACACCACATGCGGGCACACACGGGGCCATATGTCACAGGTACATGTATACAGCTGCTAGATGACTACTTCCTTGTACAGTCATGTTGCACAGCTGGCACATGCACCACATAGTCTGCAATGCTGACAGATACTGGTGGCTAGTATCTGCAGTGAGTGACATCTACACCTCATGTGTTTGGGGCCCTTTGGCTATGTGCTGGGTGGGACAGGCCTGGATGGCTCCTTGGCATAGTCGCCCTCTTCCACACATCTATGTACATCTACCTTTGGCTTATTATAGTGTGTTGTCCTGACATATATGCATGTATTCCTATCCACTGTGTGTGTGTGCAAGGCATGAGTGGTGCATACTGATGAGTGTCTGCACTAACAACTGCAACTGCCAGATATGTCTGGTCCACTGGTGTTTGCAGTCATGGCCTTCATGTGTTTGTGTGTGAGCATGCCCAGTATGGCCGTCGGTACTGAATGTGTGGATCATGTCCAGGTAGTTTGTGCTGCAATGCTGACCTTTGTGTTGTACACCAACAGGTAGCATGCTAACTCTGCAGGGTATCCATCGATCATTTGGCTTTGACTGTTATTACATTTCTGCATAGCGGGGGGTGGCACACCTGACTATTTCTACATTTCTACACAGGGTTGGGGGGCACGCTTGACTGTTATTACATTACTATGTAGGATGTGGGGAGCACATGTGACACTTGTACACATTTGCTATGACTATACTGGTATGTCAGGTACTCCATTTCATTCTGTATTGCTAACTATCATGCTGACTAGAGGCATACCAGTGTACTACAGATCGTGCCTTTGGTTGCCCTTCATATTATTGTCTGACTTCCTACCCTTCAGAACTAACATCCCTCTGCCTGCCCTGCTGTGGTCTATCTGTATAGGCCTGGGGGGAGGTTAACCATAGCCATCATTCTGGGGCCATGGCACAGGCTCTGTTTAGGTTTGTCTACACCTGTCCTGCTGGCTGAGACTGTTGTTGGGTATATGAACCATCCTTACTGGCATGTGTGGGTCTAATGGAAACACGTGTTGCTCAGCCCATTTCCTGCAGTGGGTTTTGTCACCTTGTGTAGTACTGGCTACTATGGTGACTCCAGTATGTGTTACAGATGTCATGGTGCCACTATGGGTGTCTACCATCTGCTGCCATAACATTCAGCCACCCAATTCCCTTGCATGCTCACATCCATACCATAGATACAGGTAATGACACATTTTACTCCATTTGGCAATTGGTAGGTTGATTGACTTACCTTGAGGGTGTGCCAGACTTGCGGTTGGTGCTGGAGGGTTGTCTATGTCGGATGCACATAGTACACTCCTATACATGATTGAGCACAGGTAGTGTCATATTTGGCATCCCTTTTACTGTATGTGCGAGTCCGAGAGAGGTGTCTTTCCTTGGGTCCCTACTGTGCCAGTGCATGTGCTATGTGTTGCCTCTTTGCCAAGGCCAGTGCATACTGGGCACACCTCTTTCTGCCTACTGGGGCAGGCTCAGGATGTTCCTCTTCCGAGTCACTCTGTGCCTGTGCAGTCCTTGGCATTGGTGGGGGGCTGTGTGGCCCTGCCCCATGCTGTTCCTGCTGCAGCTGTTTCCGCAGGATCATACTGTGTAGTATAGCACATACCATAACAATTTGGGTACATGTAGCTGGTGAATACTGCAAGGCTCCACCAGATGTGTCCACAAACTGGAACCGTGACCTGAGCATCCCAAATACATGCTCTATTATATGTCTGACCTGTGTGTGTGCCTCATTATGGCATTGTTGTTCAGATGTGTGTGCATTTCTTATGGGTGTCTTCAGCCACAGCTCCAGTGTGTACCCAGCATCCCCCACTAGGTGACCATAGGGGATGTCCACATTGGCAAATATCTTGTACAGCTGCGTCAGATGCCATATGTGTGAATCGTCATAGCTTCCAGGGTAGCCAGCACACACACATTCATTATAATACCCCGGGCATCACATATGACCTGGCTGTTGATGGAGGTGATGCCCCTGTGGTTGATGTAGGCCCTACCCTGCTCACTGGGTGGTACTTTGATGAGTATGTGCATGCAGTCTATAGCACCAACTACCCCAGGATATTCTGCTATTTGGTGGAAGAGACGTATATTGCTGGTCAACACATCATGGGTGTTGAATAAATATCCCCATAATATCCCCAGTTGTGCTTTGGGAGGTACCTGTGGCTAGTATACCTAGGACTACTCATTCTTTGGTATCCACTGGGATGGGTTCCCCTTGGTCAGTTTGATGTGTCAGGTGTGGCCGGCACAGCTCAGAAATTTGCTGTAGGAGGTCTCTGTCCACCCTATTACGGTCCACTATCTCCAGCTCATGTAGCTCCTGGTAGGTTTATTTATTTTTATTTTATTTTACATTTGTTGACCGGGCTAGTCTGGCTGGATACATGTCCATTTTCAGCAGAGGCCCGAGGAGAAAAGCTCCACTAAATACTAAGTACATTACATAAAAAAGCAAAAAAAAAAATCATTACTCTAAGAAATAGCAAAAATTGGAAGTCATAACAACACACAGAATGAAAAGATAATTTCCAAGAGAAGCAAGTTTACAATATGCAATGCATTACATGTTAGCAAATGTACGTAAAATGTACATACTTAAATCTGAACAGTAAAAGGAGGAGAAATGAAACAGGTAGAGATGAGAAGAGTGAAGGAGAAATAGAGTACGAGAAAATGGTTAGTCAGGTGTACTGCAGGAACAAAGCCAATGATTTTGGTAGTACAGTTTAATTTTCTGTTTGAATTGTGGCAGGGATGTAGTCAGAGTTATGTCACTAGGTAAGAGATTCCAACTTCTACCTATAGTGTTAGTGAATAGAGAACCACCTGCTGTATTGTTTACCTTTACAGATTTTGTCATGAGTTTACTAGAGGAGTGAAGTGAGTTAAGATTGTTGTAAGAGATTAGAAGTTGAGAGAGTATTGGGGTGTTGTCAGGTAGGTGTAATATGTTGTGGGCTATAGTGAGTTTAGGAATTATAAGGTAGTTTTGAAATTCGAGCCAGCCAAGTTGTTTTAGGTTTATACAATGATGGGTCCTAAAGGGGTTACTACTGGCGAAGCGAGCTATGTTGTTATAGCAAGTTGCAAGTTTGTTAAGATTGGTTTTCTTAAGGTTTGTATAAATGGGGGAAGCATATAAGAGAGTAGATAAGAGATGAGATTGTGCAATTTTGGTTCTAGTTGCTGGGGTTAGAAAAGGTTTGATACGATATAGGGATCCAATTTTTCTGTTAACAATCTTGATGGTGTTGTTAATGTGCTGATCGAAGGAGAGATTATTGTCAATAGTTATTCCTAAGAGTTTAGTAGTTGGATCAGGTGAGATGATAGTGCCTTTATTTGAGGAAATAGTAAAGTTTAAAGGGGGGGACCGAGTGGTGGGGGAGAAGAGGAGGAGTTTTGTTTTTTTGGCATTTAGTAGGAGAAACCGTCTAGAAAACCAAGTTTCTACTGTGTTAAAGGTATTTTGGGTCAATGAGCTCAGTTCAGTAGAGGAAGGTGCTGAGCAGATAAGGGTAGAATCATCTGCATATTGTATGCAGGTTGCTTGAGGGATAGCAGTCTGAAGATCGTTAATAAAGAGGGAGAACAGTAGTGGACCAAGAATGGAGCCCTGGGGAACTCCGATGGAAATGGGCAAGAGTGATGAGATATGGTTTTCCCATATTACTGCTTGTTGTCTGTTGTTAAGATAAGATTTAAACCAATTAGTGACTAGTTTAAAACAAGAGAGAGATTCAAGAATGTTAATTAAGAGAGAGTGGTTGACCATGTTGAAAGCTTTAGAGAGATCAATGAAAAGAGCGAAAGAGAGAGTATTGTTGTTTCGATTTTTGTTGATAGTATCTACAAAGGATAGAAGGGCAGTGGTGGTACTGTGGTGGGGTCTGAAACCATGCTGGCAGTTTGCTGTTATGCTGTGAAGAGAGAGATAGTGTACAAGTTGCTGATGAATACATTTTTCCATGATTTTTGCTAGGGGTGAGAGAAGGGCAATTGGTCTAAAGTTGGAAAGGTCAAGGGAGTTACCACCTTTATGCAGTGGGATAATATAGGAGACTTTCCAGATATCAGGGATGGTTCCTTCTTGGATAGTTCTGTTGATAAGTAAGGATATAGGATATGCAATTTCTTTGGCAGCTTTCTGAAGGAAAAGAGAAGGGAGCTTGTCAGCAGAAGGGGTACAGGGTTTCAGTTTGTGAATGAGGTTGTAGATGAAAGAGGTAGATATAGGTTTTAGAGAGAAGTTGAAGGAGGAGGTAGTTATGTTAGTTGGAATATGAGAGTTGTTAGAGTTCATTTGTTTGGCTAGGGATTGAATAGTTTCAGAGAAAAAAGAGTTGAAAGCATTAGCAGTCTGGAGAGGGGTTTCTGGGTCAGCATTTAGAGGGGAAGGAGTTTTAGCAATTCCTGGGGAAAGAAGTCTATTTACTGATGACCAGAACTGTTTAGAGTTGTTAATATGAGTTTCCTAAAGTTTACAGTAGAAGTTTTTCTTGTCAGAGATTATTGATTTTTTCGCTAGATTTCTAAGCTGGCGGAAATTAACTAAATCAGGGTTTTGTCTATTGCATCTCCATTTTGTCCATGCTTTGTTTCTAGCATGCATGAGTATTTTAGTATTGTTGGTCAGCCATGGGGCAGATTTGGTCTTTACTCTAATGGAGCGTTCTGGAGCATGTGTATCAAGTATGGATAAGAATGTAGTATTAAAGAATAATACTGCCTCCTCCAGGGGAAGTGATTTTAAGCAATTCCATTTACATGCTCTCAGTTCAGCTTTAAAAAGGTCTATGTTAAAATGCTTGACAGATCGAATTAGCCTTGTATTTGGGAGGTTGACATATTCTGATTTTTGTCTAGTAATGTAGGTTAGGCAGTGGTCGCTGATGTCGTCTGGCATAGTACCTACTTTATACTGTTTGTTAACTTTATTTGTGAGTATCCAGTCTAATATACTCTCTTTCTTACTGGGCTTATTGACTCTTGTAGTTGAGGTAATAGTTTGGGAGAAACCATGTAGGTTAATATGAGAGGAGGGATTGTCAGCATTAATAGTGTTCCAGTCTATGTTAACATCACCAAGAATTATGGTTTCTTGGGGGTAGGTGGTAGAAACCCAGCTTAGAAAGTCTTCTAATATTGGAATGTTATTACCTGGGGGAAGATACAAACAAATAATGTAAATGGATTTTTTGGTGTTAAGTTGGAGTTTAATAATGATGGCTTCTGTTTTGCTATTTTGGTTTGGGCATGCTGGTTGAGTAGAGATGTTAAGTTGATTTTTGAAAAGTATTGCTACTCCACCACCCTTGCGTTTTAAGCGGTCATGTCTTACTATGTTATAACCTTGAGGTATAATCTCTGAGTCTTTTGTGCCAGGGTTTAGCCAGGTTTCAGAGAGGCAAAGAATGTCAAAAGAGTGGATATCTAAGAGGGCATGGATGAAGGGTATTTTCTTATTTATGCTTTGGATGTTAAGGTGTCCTATGAGGAAGTTATTATTGAGGTTAGGTGAACAGTTTTGGGGAGGTGGTGAGATAGGGCCAGGGTTGGGGTGGATGTCCCCATCTTGTAGGGTAGGATTAACTAGTTTAGTTAAGTAGTTGCTCTTTTGAATTGTTAGGGTTTTTGTTTTTTTGCTAGATAGTAGGAGGTAGGTAAGGTGATGTTGCCTGTGGAATTTAGATAGATGATAGCTACGGGTGGAATTAACATTAGAGTTACCCTGGGTCTGTACACACTTCTCCATCTCCTCACTGTGGGTTGTTCGGTAGCACTCACATCCTCACCACCCTCAGCCTCTTGCAAATGTTGTTCTATGTTGCCTGTTGCAGCCCTTCTCATTTTGTAGGTTTGTTTGTTAAAATTTCCCTGCTTGTATACATCGGTGGTGTAGAGTGTGGGAAAAACCAGAGGGGAAGGTGTTTGCATAGTTTGTAGTAGTGTGCTGGGCTGGGATAGGCTGCTGCCTGTGTAATTGGCTGAATCTGATACATTCCACCTGCCAGCTATGCTAGCTCTCCTTGATTACCTTCCTACTGCTGTTTTCCCTTCCCATTGCCTTCCTGTTTAAGCCTGTGTGTGCACCACACAGAGTATTCAAATGTGCACACTGCTGCTATTTCCTGGTTTAACTTCTTTTTTCTTCCTGTAAAACCCAGTGCATGGCACGCACACCCGCTTGCACTTTGTAAAGAGTTTACAGGTTTAGACACACCCCCTAGCTTAGCTATGCTAAGCTAGGAGCAATCCCAAGCCACAGGGCTCCAAACCACTTACAGTATGCCTGACACAATACCCATGATGTCACCTATATCTTAGTCTTGCACCCATCTATTCATACTCATACACTGTTGCGACCTGCCTGACATGCTGGGGAAAACTGGGTTTCACTATCATTCTCCTCATTTGCATAGGATTGCCTGCCACTGCATAGTTACATGTCTCACACTGAGCCTCCACTCTTGGCAACCATTACTCACTGGCCAGGTTGTCTTCTGCCTGCCACTGACGTGCATGGCAGAATACTGATTTTAGTCTGAATGCTTATTTTAGGTTTATTTTATTATTTCCCTCTGATCCTGTTTGCGCGCCGCTGCCCTATGCTTAAACAGCCGAGAGCGGAGAAAAAAATTAAAAGTTGTTTTTCTAATTTTTTTAATTGTTTGCAATTCCAGTGGCCTTATACTCAGCCATTGGCATGCTTCCTCAATGATAGGCAGCCTTTATTTAGAGCTGTCATAGCTCCATTTCAGATTTTGTAGAAATGTACTCGGTTACTAACCAAGTACATTTCTGCAGATAACACTTGTCTTGCACAGACTATTGCAAGCTTCCTGGATTGCAAAGTCATCTCATTTGCTTGAATTTCTCATGAAAATGAGGTTATTTGCATACCAGGGCTTAGCCCATGCATGATTAGTGCAGGAGCTCTCATGTACGCCCCTGCAGGCTGTTCCTGGATCACACGGCAGACATATTGCCTGCTAGATCTCCTGCACTAATCATGTATGCCGTGCAGGGCATTATGAATCCAGGGGAACTTTTTAGCTAATATTTGAAAGCCTAGATGGGACAGGTGCAGACCATCCCTGGCAAAGCAGTGTGGTCTGTTGACCATCTCCTTCCATGTTGGCAATTATTGCACCCCTTTAGAATGACACCAGAAACTAAGCCAATTATAAAAGTCAATGACTTTTGTTCTTATTGTGGCATCATCCCTGGAGAAGGTAAAATGCTGCTCAGTTCTAGGCTAATACCAGCTTGAGACACATATTCCGAAAGTTCTATGATCTCTCTTAATATAGTCTAGGGAGGTAAGTCTCAGGTCATTTACTCCCACATGCACTATGACTGAGTGATTATTGTTAATTGTGATCCAATGACGTGAGTACATGCATAATGTAGCAGATCCTAGCCCCTGATAAGCAAGTGACCATAACTTTCTTCTTACTCAGCCTGATGAGGGGGATATCAGTGTGTCTCACAATGGAGTCTCCAATGACTAGAATGTTGGATTGTGTGGTGACTTGCCTTATGAGCTTAGAGGTAGCGCTATGTGTTGATGTGGGTGTTGTTTTGAAAGAGTGAATTTGGGGCTACTGAGACTATTTCTTATGTGTACTTTTTCTAGGAAGGCTTTGTGGTTTAGGAGGATTACATGTAAGTGCCTCAGTATATGTGGGTCTATATGTCTGCTCTGAATTGTGCGTGATGGGTGCAGCATGTGTACTACTGACAACCTTATTGAAATTAGGAGTAGTTTTATATGAACGCTTTGCCTCCAGTGATGTTGTGTAAATACATCTCTCACATACAATATCAGTTTGATTGAAAATTATCTGGCTGTCAGTAAACATGAAGCAGTTTCTACATTGCCTCAGGATGCCTATATCTACCAAGCCAGCAACGGAGACAGTAGGAAAGTTCATATCCATGGCAACAGACTCTTTTTTTATTGATTAGACTGTTGAAGTGAGAATATCAATTACTGTCAGGAGCATCTGGTCCTCCCTTCATTCCCATGGGTTTCTTCTGGGTGCTCCAGTTTCCTCCCACATTCCAAAGACATGCATCTGGAGAATTTCCCCAAGGGCTTCCATTGAAAATAGGCTCTGTCCTAGTCAGACTTTACCAGTAGACAAATGGTAAATAAATAAATAAAAATAAATGAATATTAGTATAATACAGACAGTATCAACACATACCAATAATGGCTGCCATAGCCATGACAACACCTGCTTTGACAAGAAACATGGGGGGATTTGTTAGTTCAGAAAAGAAACACATCATCCAAATATAATCTGGACATTACACACTATAATCAGACCAATAGGTATGTGACCTACGTCCTGGGGTTGATGTAAGTGGTAAATCCACCAACATGTTGTCACAGTGCTGACTACTCCTTGAATCTACCACAAGTACTAGGTACGTGAAGGACTTGCATATCAGAGGCCATAATACCTTCATGATTCCCAGCCTTCCTCACATTAATAACTGTGTACAATGCACTCTTCTTCATGTACCTCCCTACTTATCTTCCACTGATGTGTAACTGAAATGTATCACCTTTTTCATAGTGTGCTATCACACAACTTATTGGCCATACCTAGGTATTCTTTTTGTGGAATATACATGACTGTCAGATGGTGGGGAACACCAATCAAGTTGTTATACCTGATGCATGTGTGCTACCTGTTCTGCTTATGCACAGGCTACATACATACTTGTTTGACAACATCAGTGTGGATCATGCTATCTCTCTCTCTCTCTCTATATATATATATATATATAATATATATATATATATATATATATATATATATATATATATATATATATATATATATATATATGCCATGCACACAAGGCATCTAGCCTGTATTGTCTATACTGCCACATACAGGTATAGCAGTGTCCCTCCTAACAGCTCTAGCAGATGTTACAGTGCCATGACAGTGTGCGTGGTTACCCTCATAGAGTGTGGATGCATCATTGTAGTTGTTCAAGTGTATGTGGGCAGACTCATCTCTTATCAGTATACATCACATATGTTATGTCAGAGGCATGAGATTACTGGTAGCATTATTCTGATATTGTCCATGATTGTGGTTGGGTCTTCTAATGTTTTTCAAGATGCCTGGTTAACAAATGATAAATAAATAAATAAATAAATAAATAAATAAATAAATAAATAAATAAAAAGATCCTTTATCTGTGTACACCTTGCTGGAGACCTCTGCTGAGAGTACACTCACACACCAGGCATTTTAGTTTACACAACTTCACAATATGCACCCTAGCCCAATTGTATGTCAGATCTCTGCATTATTCTTGTAAGGATGCTTATCTCACACAGACATCCTCCCCATTGTTATGTCACCTTGTGCTACAGCCACATAAAGCACATTTTCACTGTGCAGTCCATACTGTAGCATAAAGATATGTGATTGGTGTTGCTGCTGGAAGCATCTTACTTGACATGCTCTCCTCTGCTGTACATAAGGGATTTTCACCTGTCCACTCTCCAGTGGTCATCCCTACAATTCATCTGTTTTTCTTTATTCAGTACACACATTTCCCCTGCATGATCATTTTACAGGACAGTCCAAGTCCTTTTACAGGTCATCAACACAACCTCAGAAGAGAATGCCAGGAGTGGGAAATCACAATAATCTGCACTGTAGGTACAATGTCCTGTACTATATTTGGACCTTATACTTCACAGTCATACCTCAACTGTCCACATATTCACAGGATGTCCAAATGTTTTCCTTATCAAATTTGTGACTTTCTGCCATTTCACTGGTATGATCTCTGGACTGATGTGACTCAATATTACATACATTTGAGTGCATAACTGTCAACTGTCCTGATTTGTGCTGAAGAATCAGTTTTTGTCTCATGTTTCTAATATTTCATTCATAACATTTTGTTTTTCTGGCAAATCATTGGCATGTCATTGTGGAGTGAAATCAGAAAATGAAGATAGACATTTGAGTTTCAAACTTCATGCTCTTCAGAAAGCTAAGTTACTGTACATCCAGTTATTCTATCAACTTTCTATGTTTGGATGAGCAATATTACAAATTTGTTCCTATTTTTGGGCCTTTGTCACCCCGTTATTTATGTCTTTGTCCAAATTTCTTGCTCAAAGAAGTTGAGAGGTATGTTTGAGTTTAATTCTACCACACTTCTATGTGACATCTATGGCAATTTTTGTTAAATGTCCCTGCATTACGTTGGCCTTTGTGCAGATGTGTTGTACTAACAGATTGACAGCTATCTGTAAAGTCCTGGTGATCACTGTGGCATTCTGTTCAAATCTGTGATGTGAACCATAGGTGCTCTGCATTAAACAGAATTATATCCATGTTCTCTTACATGGTTTCCTAGCCAACAACACTTTTGCCAGCCATGAAACCTTGCTTAGATGTACTGTGCAGCATTAATATGCATTGTGTGCTGCCACTCACCATGCACCACCACACAAACTCCATGTAGGCTTTGCACGGAGCCTACATGGAGTTTATTGAATCCCAAGGTATATCTTTTTATGCTGCATTTTCACAATGTCTGTATGACTTGGTATGTCATACTACAAACATTGACAGTTTTAGATCTTCTTCCACCATCATCAGATTCTCTGGTAACAAAAGCGTAATTTCAGATTCAGAACATTTTCCATATAGAACAGCACACTACAAAAATGACAAATTTGCCTGTTATTGAATCTTCTACCAAGCACACTGAAATTCATAATGAAGTTACCCATACCAATATATCTTGAATGTATCACAAGCTGAACCACTCTGTACACTGTAAAGTACAAAGATGGCAGAAATCCAGCTGCAAATTCTTAGAAACTTTCAAAATATTCTGAATGGCATTACAAATATTAAATTCAATGTCTTTTGTTTAGTCTATCACTGGAGCATTCACATTTAATTCAAGCTAATAAATTCCAAATGGGTCATTATCCATTAATGAAATATCACATTGTTCAATCTTTCAGGATTTTTACATACATGCAAACACATACACACCCCCCCCCCCACACACACACACACAATAGTTATGGACACCCAGATGGAATTTAGATTTTACCTCAAACCCTATTAAGTTCCAGAGTTCTCCCAGAATCCTAACTCTAACCCTAAAAGTCCTAACTGGTCAATAATCCTATCCTGAATTTTCACTCCTTAACTCTAACCCTAAACCTAGATTTCAAGATTGCTTTATACCCCTAAACTGTCTTCTTTTTCCCTAAACCTAAATTGTCCAATCAATCCCTAATTTTAAAACTCCCCTCCCGCTTCTTAATTCTAAATTTCCCAATGCCTAATTCTAAGTTACCCAATCACTGTGTATGATTAAAATTCCCCTCAAGCTCACATAATTTAAGCTCCCGTATTACCCCAACCCTAAATCTTCCTTCCCATTCCCTAAACCTAAGTTCCCTTCTTAATTGCAGCCAAAGCCTAATCAAAACTCCTAGTCATCTTGAGACTTCCTTTCTTTTTTAAAAAACATTTTTATTTTGTTTTCATTATAAACATACGCAAATGTAAATACAACAAATACAATAAAACAATAACAAAATAATTTACAATATTTACATTCATCTATGATAATTAATCATTTTATCCATGAGAAGCTATCAGTATTTGTTCAAAATGTTTTCCAATTTTTGTCATGCTATTTTTTGAGTAATGTTATGAGTACTATAACAAATGGTTTGCAGTTCTTTTTTACAAACAACTTTTGCTAAATTAATAAAATCTTTAAACATTAAATCTTGTTTACTTTTCCAGTTCAAAGTAATGACTTTTCTGGCAATTGCAAGAATTGACCAAAGTAACTGAATCTGAGATTTAGGTATTACATTAGATATAGAAACATTGAATAGGATTAGTGAGTTAGAAATATGACAGTTATCAGACCATAAAGCATTTACAAAATATCTGAAGTCTTTCCAGTATTGACCAACATTTCCACATTCAATGAACATGTGAAACCAGTTGGCCTCTAGTAATTCATCACATTTCCAACATTTACTTTCACTGTTTTTGAGTAGAAGATTTATTTTATGTGAAGTATAGAAACTTCTATTCATAAATTTCCATGTATACAATCGCCAATATAGTGAAGAAGAGGTACCATACGTAGAATTCAATAACAATTTTTTGGATTCATCAGATATTTGTTCTCCATTAATCATTACATAGTAATTCCAAAAATCTGAGTCAAACTTTAGAGTGTCTTCTTTTAGTATCTTATAGATCGTATCTAATTTACATTTTTTAGATATTTAATCATTTATGCAAGTCATGGATTCATATGGTATTTATATAATGAAAGATAGGGTCCTTTAGAGGTGCCTATCATTTTGTCTGATTTTTCAGATTTTTCGATATTTAGATTGAATATAAATACAAACAAAAAGTTTTTGTAATAGTAAGTATTTTATGATTTTATAATATTTATTACGGGGTTTTAATAACATGTAAAAACAATTTTTTTATACTGTTGCCATAGCTTCTACGGCATTGCAATAAATTGTAAGTCAGGAAGCAAGGGCACTTTAAATATGAAGTAGTTTTAACTAATGGTTCAATCAAGGATTTAACTGTTTAATTGTTTCATTATGTTGAATGCGAGTATAAAATGGAGGCTTTTATGGCTGTTGAGTTGTCTGATGAAGTTGGGGCATGTGCCTCGACGAAAGCGGTTACAATAGATTGGTCTTTGTGAAGTATAAAGCAGCTAACTTGCTTTTCTGTTGTTTTTTATCTTATAGATAGGTGAGATACTTATTTTTTGATTACCTGTCTTTTCAAAACACCTAATAAAAAGTTGAATCAAACTAGGTATAGATTCAGTCTCTAGTTTGATTGATACTCTCATTTTGTTTTATATAAACTGCCGTAATGAGTGTATAAACAACAAACTGTCTTGATGATTATGAAAACTATATACATTAGTGGTTTAATACTCTTATTTTCAATAAACAGATGACAGAATATCAAGTTATTTTCCTTTAATTTTTGCATTGCATTGATGTTGAAAGAATCTAGGCAACCAAGAGAGTATGCTATAGGGAATATAAGAAATAGGATTTGTTTAATGTTGTCATTACAATCAATTATATTTTTAAAGTTATTACATTTTTGATTAATGCCATAAAAAAAAAGATCAAACTTCTTATTAAACAAAATTCATGTAAAAGCCAATGAACTCTACTTATTCCATATTGTTCTTTATACTGATTTTCTAGGTTCATAGGTTCATAGGCTGGTGCTAGGCTATCGGCCCTAAGGCCTATGCAAGCCTAGCCATAAAAATTCCCTGGAAATTTTTTCCCACAATATTTACTTCTCTGGGCCCCTATCTAGCAGGTGACTGACATCATCCCCGGTGTGAATTTCTTATCTCCCATCCAATCATCCAATTTCCTTTTGAAGAGGGCCAATGAGGTGCTCTCCTTGATATGTATGGGCAGTCTATTCGAGAGTATGGGGAGTCTCTGGGTCAGGAACCTATCCCTCCAGCATGTTTTGTTCATTGTGATGATAAGGTTTAGATCCCTGGAGCGTGTGGCTCTGAGCGGTTGGGATTTCTTTAAGTGGAGCATGTCCAACAGCTCAGGGTTTGACATGGCCTTGTATGTTAAGCAGAGATCGTCTCTGAGTAGACAGTATGCCACAGAGTATAGCTGGAGTTTTTTTAGATGGTCAGCATATGGCATCTGCTTTAGGCCTGTGATTCTTTTAGTGAGGTATATCTGTGGCCTTTCCAGCTGTTGCAGATGTCTTGTGAGGTACATACCAAATGGGGCATTATACTCTATAATGGGTCTAATGAGGGATGAGTACAGTGGGACAATGACCTCCTTTTTTCTGGATGAAAAGCTCTTAGTGATGAGATGTGCCACATAGAAAGATTTCCTGACTGTTGTGGCGATGTGGTTATCGAAAGTGAGACCACTGTCCACTTGTGTCCCTAAGTCTCTCATCACACTTTCGATGTTTAGTGTCCTGCCACCTATGAGGTAGTTCATGGGTACATATTTTTTTCCAAAGGGGATGACTATACATTTCTTGGCATTAAGCTTGAGCCCATGGCTCTGGCACCAGGCATCTGTTTCTGTAAGGCCCTTTTGTAGAATATCCACATCATTTGGGGATTCAGTAATGGCTCCCAGTTTGCAGTCATCTGCAAACTTTGTTAGCCAGAGTCCCTTAGTGTTGGCCTGTACTTCAGAGAAGTAGATGCCAAACAAGAGTGGTCCCAAGACTGAACCCTGAGGTACTCCACTTGTCACTTGTCTGGAGCTGGATTTGGAGTCAGCTACTTTTACAGTCTGGGTTCTGTCAGTAAGCCAGTTGGCAACCCATGGAGTGACATAGGGATTTATGCCCAGCTTAGTAAGTTTATCTATGATTCCAGAGTGGGAGATGGCGTCAAAAGCCTTGGTAAGGTCCAGATAGGCTGTCTGGACCTCCTTACCTCATCAAGAGCTCTGGAGACTGACTCGAAGAAGTCAATCAGATTCAGGAGACAAGATCGGCCCTTCACAAACCCACACTGGGTGGGGTCCAGTGTCTGGAGGTTGCCAATGCCTTTGTTTATAAGTTCCATGATAATGTGTTCCATGCTCTTGCACATCAGGCTTGTCAGACTGATGGGACGGTAGTTCCCGGGATCCAAGGTGGATTCTCCTTTGTGGAGCAGGATAACTGTAGCTGTGCACCACTCAGTGGGCATGAAGCCAGCGGTGAAGCTATGATTAAACATGACACTTAGGTGGGGTGCCAGTTCATTTTGTAGTTCACGTAGTACACAGCCTGGGATGTCATCTGGTCCCATGGATGCTGTATTCTTAGCTTTGGAGAATGCTGTTTCTACCTGTGTGGCTGTGAATATCAGAATTTGGCAATCTTTCGGAATTGAGATGGGCCCTTTAGGGGGTGAG
This sequence comes from Protopterus annectens, assembly GCF_019279795.1. Lineage (NCBI taxonomy): Eukaryota > Metazoa > Chordata > Ceratodontiformes > Protopteridae > Protopterus > Protopterus annectens. The sequence continues at coordinate 841,721,084 of NC_056729.1, read as the reverse complement.
AGGGGAGTGAAGTTGGCACTAAATCGATCTGCCATGATACTGGCAATATCCTTGGGATCAGTATATTTAATGCCATTCTGTTGTAGTTCAGAGCAGATCTGAGCATTGCCATTAAGATTCTTGACATAACTATAGAATGCCTTGTGGTTGTCTTTGGAATCTTTGGCAATTTTGTTTTCGTAACTAGCTTTTGAGGATTTTATGAGGGATCTCAGCTTCTTACTGAGGCTGGTGAGGGAGTTTTTTGCATCCTGGGATTTTCTTCTTTTCTGCAACAGTTTCTTCCTTCAGTTGTATAGTTTGTTTATAGCACGGGACCACCAGATTGGCTTCCTTTTTTTGGAGAAGAGCATCTTGGTTCTATTTGGGATGGCACGATTCATACACGAGTGGATGTGCTCGTACAGTGCCTTAGTGTAGGATTCTGCAGTCGAACTTCCAGATCCCGTCTGCGTGGTTGTTGTGAAGTTTGTCACTTCTGACTTCAGTAGCATGAAGTTGGCTTTGGAGAAGTTTTTTAAGGAGGTTTCCTTACTGGGGGGTGGGGGTGGGATGTGGATGTCAAGGGTGATTTGCTTATGGTCAGACCTGACCAATGAGGGAGTGGCCACTAGTGTGGAGCATCTATTTCCCATGTTGGTAATGACCAGGTCTAGGATATTGGAGCCCCTGGTGGGACAATGGATTAGTTGATCCAGGGCATTGGAATTTATGAATTCCAAGAACCGTTGGGAAAAGGAGTTGGCACCTGAGTAGTTTTCCCAATTAATGGCAGGGTAGTTGAAATCACCTAGTATTAGGGTGTTTGGTTATATATTTTCCAGTATGTTTAGGAAGGTGTAGTGAGAATCTTGGGGTATGGTGGGAGATCTGTAGCAAGCTACAATTTGGATTGCAGTCTTACTTAGTGTTAGGTGCACCTGGAGAATTTCAGATGCATTGTGTTGGGCAACTAGCCTGGAGGTGTGAATATCCTTGGTGAATATGGACACCTTTAGTGTTTCGGTCTTGGTTTTGTGGCCAAAATGTGTGGTAAGAATTGTAGCCTGGTATTGCAGGGGTGCTCTCTGGAGCCTTGAACCAGGTGTCAGTCACTGCACAGATATCGATGTTCTCCATTTTTAGGAGTGCCTCGAGAGAGTGCATTTTTAGGTTTAGACTTCTAGCATTAAGTAGCATTACCTTCAGATTTTGCATGCTTGTATCTGTTACGGTGGTGTCTTTATCCTTTGAACCTTGCCTAAAAAAGGCACTATAGGGGTGGCAGAGCTTTAGCCAGTAACCTGAATCCCAGGGTGAGAGGTGCAGACCCTCTCTAGCAAAGCATCATGGTTTGTCGATCATGTCTTCCCAGGCAGACAAATACTGGATCCCCTTTGAATGACACCAGAAGCTTAGCCAATTGTTGAAGTCAATCATTTTGTCCTTTTACTGTGGTATCATTCTGGGCGAAGGCAGGATGCTACTCAGGGCTGGGGACATACCTGCCTGGGTCACATGATCCAAGAGCTCTTCCATGTCTCTTTTCATGTAGTCCAGGGAGGTATGTCTCAAGTCATTTATTTCAGCATGGACAATGACAGAGTCGTATTTGTACTTGTTGTGGAGTGACTTGAGTGCATACATTATGTGGCGGATCCTGGCACCCAACAGCTGACTTTAATTTTCTCCTTGTTCAGCCTGGTGAGTGGGACATCAGTGTGCCTGACTATAGAGTCACCTATGACTAAAGTGTTGGGTACATTGTCTTGCCTTAGGGGCTATTGTTGGGTGGCACACTAGTGTTGTGAGCTATGTGTCACTTTGGTTGTGAGTGGTGTTTGTTTGCGTTTCGGCTTCGGAAGTCCTTGTTGCTTGGGCAGGTTAATGTTAAGGGCCTCCGCATATGTGGGTTTAGTGTTGCTATGTGTGGGAGTTGATGGTGTGGGTTTTGAAGGGCTATGAGTTGCTAGAGGTGTAATGCAGGTGTTAGCCATCTCCTCTTGACTGTCTAGCATAGTCTTGACCGGAGAGAGCTTTGCTTCCAGTTTGGCTATGTAAGTGCATCTCTCACAGGTTGTAGTGTTGGGTGTTAGGAGGAGAGGATTGTCTGTGTACATGAGGCAGTTGCCGCATTGCCCAAGTATGCCCAGATTCACCAGGTGGACAGGAGAAACCACCAGAAGCTGACCCTTGGACATGCCTGTTTAGGTGTTTTTTGTAAAGTTTAAGAGCTGTTTTCCCTTACCTTTGCAAGGTACTTTGCAGTTGTAGGCTGTTTAGTGCCTATGATTAATTTCTCCTTATTGACAAGGAGAGCTGAGTGCTTGTATCAGTTTCAGGCTTCCTAGTGCTTTACAGCAGGTTCTAGAGCAAGTGCTAGTCACAGGGGTTCAGATTTTAGTGCTACTACTGAGAAACCAGCTAGTTTTAAGAGAAAATTTGAAGAGCAGACTTTCTGGCACCTGGAATAGTTTAACTGTAGCCTCATAGTGCTGCACTATGTGAAAAATGTGCAAACACATGCATTTTTAAGCCAGAAAGGTGAAAGGGACAGAAATCAGCCCAAAAAGGCCAACAAAATTACAACTTCAGGTCTGGAAACCACTCCTCCAGCGCCAGACAGGCAGCACAATGCTCACCAGTCCCACTGGTAGGCAGTGGAACATCCCTCTGCCACAGCAAGGTCTGGATATATCTGAGCACAGAAAATAAAGTCCTGAGACAAGCACGGCCTGGGATATGGACTGGCTAGAAAAGATGGGACACGAGCAAACAAGATAGTATATATATATATATATATATATATATATATATATATATATATATATAATTTTTGTTGAAACAGGCTAAACAATGCAATAATACAATAAATAAACACAGAAAATTCTAGCACACTTGAGTGTGTAGTTCTAAACAGTAAATGCAATTAAAACTCTATAAAATTAGCAATTTAAAACTTTTTAAATGAAGCAAGGCAAGTGCACAACTGAAAAAAGATTTAAGTGGCAGTAACACAGCAGAATAACTAGCTCATCTACACATACAATATATATATATATATACAGAAAAGCAGCTAAATCACAAATACTTCAGATGCAGTGCAACCTAGAGCACTTGAGTTGTAGCAATATTAAGGCAATTACAGTTATAATAAATGCTCTAAAATATACTTTATATTTCCAAAATGTTTGAGAAGCACAGTCAGAACATACGTTCTATAGTTCTGACATCAGTTATATGAATATCATGTATTGTTTTCCAGCCAGATATATAGGTAGGTGTGATCCAGTGTAATATTACATTAATTATAATTGATTTTGAATAAAGATATAAGCTAGGGAATGCTATCCCATTACTATTCTAAGCTGTGATGTGCCATTTATATTTAATCCTAGGTTTTTAAGGGGAACTATAAAAATTTAAGTAGCATGGAATCTAATTTTTTAAATACATTTTTGGGAGGGGATAGTATCAATGACTGTATAATTTTTGGTAAAATTATCATTTTAATTAAAGTGATCCTATCCTCCATTGTGAAGTACATTTTATTCCATCTTTTGATTAGTTCACTAATAGTGGTTGTTAAATTATTGTAGTTTAGTTTAACAGACTCTTTCCATGTACTCTTTATACTGACACCCAAATATTTTAATACATCGTTTTCCCAATTAAACAGGCTAGGTTTTTGTTGATCTTTTTGTTAATTAGTAATGTTTTGGATTTATTAGGATTAAATTTAAGCCCTGAAATTATTTTAAACTTGCTTAAGTTATTTATAACATCATGCAAAGAACCATCAATATCACCCAATGACAACAACATATTATCAGCAAATAACTGTATCTTAGGACAATAGTCATTAATTTGAAAGCCGTTTATATTTTGCTTGGTTCTGATATATGTAGCAAAAGGTTTCAGCTAATTGGCGATTCTGAATGCCCATGACTTGTTTAGTCATTTTAACGGACAATTTCAGGTGAATAAAGCCAAACACCACTAGCTGTGGTTATGCATATTTTGGCCTTGTTATGACCTCATCAGCACAGCACAAGCAGAGTGTTTGACTATGCATAAGAAACACAGGGCTGTTATACCCAGCTCATAAGGGTAATTTGCATATATCCCATGTGCAAACAATAATGGTGACAAAGGACATGATCCGATTTTCACATACGCTTGTGCCCCACTATAAATTTTTATTAATAAGTTGACAAAATCTGAGGAGAATTCAAAACCAATCAGAATTCTTTCCAGATAAGACAAACTAATAGAATCAAATGCCTTTTCTGTGTCTAGGCTGTCAATAATTAGTTGTTTTTTTCTATTTGCATGCTATGTCTATTAATGATAGTAATTTAATAATGTTATCTTGCAGTTTTCTATGACGAATGAACCCTGTCTGATCATTATGTATTAAATTAGGCAATATTTTCTTTATCCTAATAATTAATATTGACTTACAAATTTTATAATCAGTGTTTAGTAATGAAATTGGTTTATATGAATCACAAGATTTGGGGTCCTTACCTTGTTTTAATATGGGGGAGATAATTGAGTATTTCCATGATGGGGGTGTTATACATTTTTCTTAACCATAGTATAGGCACTCATCATTTTCTTTATTATATATTCAATGAGTGAGAAGGACACTGAAAAAAATAAGTAAAAACAAAATGAAAACTCCAGCAAAGCTAGAACTTCCACTGAGTGACCTCCCAAACCTCTTGTATCAGAGGCACATGGGATATATGCAAATGACCTTTATGAACATCAGGTGTTTCAGCTAATTGGCGATTCTGAATGCCCTTGACTTGTTTCATTGTTTTAACGGACAATTTCAGGCGAATAAAGCCAAACCCCACTAGCTGTGGTTATGCATATTTTGGCCTTGTTATGACCTCATCAGCACAGCACAAGCAGAGTGTTTGACTAAGCATAAGAAACACAGGGCTGTTATACCCAGCTCATAAAGGTCATTTGCATATATCCCATGTGCCTCTGATACAAGAGGTTTGGGAGGTCACTCAGTGGAAGTTCTAGTTTTCAGTTTGTTTTTACTTATTATATATTCAGGAAAAAATATTATATAGTTCAGGAATTATTCCCTCCGGTCCTGGAGTTTTATTATCTGTTAAATGTTTTATTTGCTCTTTCACTTCCGTTAGTGTTATTTGTTTAGTTAATATGTTATTTTGTTGCATTAACACCTTAGTAGTTATATTTTCTTGAATAAAAGTATTAATTACATTATCTGTCTCCAAAAGTGGTGTGTTGTTATTTGTATCTTTATACTAGTTTTTGAACACTTCTAATATGCCCATTAAGTTAGATGTACTCTTAACTGAACCATCACTTTTATATTTAATCTTATTAGTAAGATTTTGATTGTTTATTTTTTGGGCTCTTACTGCTATTTTATGTAGATATTTGGGACTTACAGCATAAGATTGTAATTTCATTTTTTCCAGGTTTATGGCTGCCTTATGATTCAGAACTTCTAAGTATTTTTGATTTAACTTAGTAATTTCATTATGTGCTACTTCATTATTTGGTTTTGCATCCATTTTTATCTTGTCTATGTTATTTTGTAAGTCTAAAAGTTCTTTATTCCACTCTCTCCTTTTTTAAGGTACCAAGATTTTAATCTACCATATATATAAACTTTAAAGGTGTCCCATAGTATAGTATCAGTCACTTCACCATTATCATTTGTTTCCATAAACATGTCTATTTCTTTAATTATACATTCCCTAAAGTCATTTAACTTAGTTATGTAAGCAGGAATTCTCTGTAGAAATCTTAAATAATCTGTATGTGTAGTTAATGTAAAGTTTATAGCATTATGGTCCGAAAGTGGACACGCATTATAGATGCGTCACTTATTTTAGAGTATATATTATTTGATACAAAGACCTTATCAATGTTTGTTTGTGTACCAAGCCGATATGAATAGTGAGTATAGAATAAGGAACAATGTTCTCTTAGGCTATGTATATATTTAAGGTTCATCTGGTTTGTAAAGTCATTTAACTTCTTGGCTTGAGATGTTAGTTTTATTTTACCATTTTTAGATGTATCATTGCCTGATAATAGGCAGTTAAAATCACCTGTTGCTATAATTTCCCCTTTTGCATTTAAAGTAATCAGGTCCAGATATTTGTCAACATATTTAGTAATCAGTCCTGGTATCCAGTATGTATTTATCAATGTATAATACTTCCTACTGGTTTCCAAAATAACCATCCTTAGCATCCCATCTTTATCTGAAATTGTATCTATAATTCTTGGTATAGGATAAGTATTTTTCCATAGAATAAGAGTGCTCCTTCTTTTGGCTATTCCCGTTTAGGGGTCGCCACAGCGGATCATGATTGGCAGTGAAGTTTTATGGTGTTGAGTTGCCAGCCCAGTGCCCAACGTTCCACAGAAGGCAATAAGAGTGCCCCTTCTCTTAGTTTTAAAACATGAATCAACCAGAATGGTATAGCCACTGATAGAGTATTTTTGTAGATCTTTTTTAATAGATGGGTTTCCTGTAAAAAGATGACCCGGGCTTTATGCATTTTGATATATTTAAGCAAACCAGCTCTTTTGTCATTAGTGCTCAAACCATTAAAATTTAATAATAAACATTTATAAGCCTTTGATTATAATGTTTGTTATTACTAACTGAAAGACCTTTCTTCTGTATTGACTTGAAATCTACTGAAAATTTACTTATCATAGATGCATAACGTGTACTAAGCACTACTTTCAAAAACCCAAAACTATTTACAAACACATACATGAAACATAAACGTTTCTGGTTTAGTTAAAAACTAAACTAAATCATCCATCCACCACCTGTCCAATTTCAAATGACACAAATTATCCATCTCTGCTTAGAATTTAGTATAAAAACAAAAAAGAAAAGCATTACAAAAGCAACTAAAGAAATCTGAATTTATGAAATATACATTAGAATAAGAGTGTCCAATATATCTGAAGTTATATGAATATGTCACATATGATAATAGCACCTTTAATACGTAGACATGGCAGAAATACACATCAGATCAAAGTATGTATAAACGTTAGAAGCTGAAGGTTAAGAAGATTGATATTATTTACAAGACTTTTCAAGAAACATCAGATAATTTAACCATTATTATATATATATATATATATATATATATATATATATATATATATATATATATATATATATAAAACACTTATTACAACATAACTATTGTATTTTGCTATTATACACATATTACTCATATGGATTAACAATATCTATGTTGACATCTTTCATCAGGAAGGGGGGGAGGGGGAAAGAGAGAGATAGAAAAGGCACCCTCACATCCCTCTGTTTAGTTACTAAAGGTTTAGTTATATAAAATAAGTCTGATGTTAATATGCATAATAGGTTGTCTAATGCAGCTCCTAGTTCACTTGATGTCATTTATTTACTAATAGTGTCATTGAATCCGCAGAATGTATACATCTATAAGAGAACATAGGCATTTTCAAAGGAGTTAAACTCTTTTATCAGAACTAATTATTTACCATTTAAAGTATCTAGTGAAGGATAGAATTTCAAGAGAAAAGAATTCTAAGTACAACCATTTAACAAGTTTAAAAGGTCAAATGATGTCATCACTGTTGTTTCCTCAAGCTGAAGCATCATAAACTTGTTAAAAAGTATCTAACAAAAAGAGTAAGAAGAAAGAAGAGACAGAGAGAGAGAGACTGTTATTTAAATACTTAGTACTACATGCAATTAGAAGAAATAGCTTTAGAAAGAAAAGTAGAAAGTTAATAATAAAAATGATTCACATTACCTTTCAGCATAGATACTTTCCAGAATCAAATATATTATGATTCATAAAACAAAGCATTTAAAATTAGAAGGAATTTATTCATTTTTTTTTTAGTTTCTTAGTTTTGTTTGCTCCTTCCTTCACTGACCATCCATTTTTTGTTGCCTGTCTCTTCAAGCTCTGTGATGACCATTCCATTTCTTCTATGTCTGATAGTATTTTTTTCTTTTGGATAAATTCTACTGCTTCTTGTAGAGAATCAAAGATCTTCCCTCCATCTGGCAAGGTGATTTTTATTCTTGCAGGAAAAAGAATTTAAGCTTTAATATTGGCTTTTTTCAAGGACTTAATTAGAGGAACACACTCCTTTCTTTTGGATATGACTGTATAGGTTTATTCACTGACAAAATTAATAACTTTTTCACCCATCATGATGGGGGAATTAGTCCAAGCTGATTTAGGCACTAAGTCCTTGCCTTGCGAGGAAAGAAATATAACTATTATAGACCTGGGGTTAGATGAACTCAGAGATGAAGCTGGATTTTCCAGGGACCGATGAGCCCTCTCAATTCCAAAGAGAGGGATTTAGGCATGTTTAGTGCTGATGAAAACCACTTATTAAAGAATAGAATTATGTTAGCACCCTCTTCTTTCTCAGGAATTCCATATATTCTTATGTTATTCCTCTTTGATCTACTTTCAAGGTCTTCCAGTTTCTCAATCAGCCTGGTGTTTTGTTTCAGAAGAAATTCATTGCGATGTTCATTTTCTGTCACTCTAGTATCTAGGTCAGTTACTGTTTCCTCTAAGGCAATAATCTGTTCAGATTGTTTTTTTACTGTCCCATTTAGAAGTTCCAGTTGTTTACTGCATTCTTATTTGATAATATTCATATTGTTTTCAAGTGTGCCCATTTTTAGTGACAGTTCTTGGATGTTTGTTATTATAAGATGTAGTTCTTTCTTCAATGCACTCTCCTGGGGTGGGTTCTTCGAGTTGCTCATCTTCAGATCCCCAGTAGAAAACTTATTGACAGGAATAAATAAAAATTCTCTTGACTATGTATTAATTTTTAGGAA
>NC_056729.1:841694718-841709718 GCF_019279795.1 Protopterus annectens | reverse complement strand
GAACAGGAAGACACAATCATGGATTCAGTATTTAGTACACATAATTTGGGGGTTTCTCTTTCTCTGAAACTATTGCTAAATTGTCCCAGTGCTTTCAATGGGAGAACACTGAGATTTCTCAGTCCCTCAGAAAATGCTATGACTTGTTACAGAATGATTTTCTAGAACCTACACCTTTTCCTCCTGTCTTGTCTGCTTTCAAGGATGTGTGCCTAACTGCAATTTTCCTGATACTCAGCTAGGCAGATAGGATGTATAAAGTTTCTCAGTCTTTTAAAGTTTATACACTGCACCCAGGTCAGGTTTGGGAAAATTGTATAACGTTAAAAAGACTGAGGAAAGTCATATCTACAGTAACTTTTTGTTTAAAATCTGCTTTAAATAACTTAGTTTCTTCTATTGCAGAGGTTACTACTCATTGATGTAGTGTGTGTTACTCTGTTGATACTTTTTCAAGGGCTAAGGAGGTTTGGTTGGCTGCATTCTCAGAAACTTCCAGATGATGTTAAAAATTAGATTTTAAATTCTGCCTTGGATAAAGATTTTGTGTATGGCCCCTGTACTTCAGAAGTGATCAAAAAGTGTGATAAAAGAGGCAAGCTGATCCAGGCAATCAGGTAAACAGACATTTAAGAAGTGCCAAGGAGGTTCTGAAAAAAAGTCTCAAAACTCCCAAAACCAATGACAAGCCATGAAGTCTGAATAACAGACATTGGTTCCCCTCCCACCCTGGCCCTCTTTCTCTTCCAGAAAGAATGAATCCCCATTTTTCTCTTTGGTGACAGACTCTTAAACAAATGAGTTCTGAAAATTATTCCTCCGAGTTAAAGATGGCAGTGAAGAAAATTCCTTCTTTCCTGGAGGTCTTTCGCCATCCTGCAGATCAGACTATTTTGTTTCTACCTGTTCTTCATCACATGTTGTCCCAAGGAGTGATAGAACCAGTTCCTCCTTCCCAGGTTGGTAGGAGTTTTATTCAAGGATGGTTTAAGTCCCAAAGAAAGAAAATGCACACAGACCAGTTCTAGATCCTTCTTTCCCAAACCTGTTTATGATAGTGCCTAATTTCAAAATGATGTCACTTTACAACCTGTTGCCTCTTCTTTCAAGAATCTTGGTTAAACTAGATAATGCTTATCATCACATTCTTATTCATCTGGACTTCAGGTGTTTCTGAAGGTTTTGTGTGTCTACATCACATTATCAGTTCTCTGTATTAACTTTTGGATTATCTACTGCAAAGAGTGTTTACAACATGTCTAGCTCCAGTTATACCTCATTGCAAGCTACAGGGTATCCATATTTTTCATGATTAGATGACTTGCTTATCTTTGCAGTCATTTTCAAAATGTCAGGAATCTCTGTCTCTTGGGTAAGACATCTCTTGCACAAGCTGGGATTGAAATGCAACATTCAAAAGTGTTTCTTGACTCCCTGAAAAAGGATTGTGTTCCTGGGATGTCAACAAAGACACCTCAGATCAAAGAGCTTTTCTTCCATGGGAAAAAATATGTCTAATTAAATCTATATCTAACATTTTCCACTCAGACTTCAGACACTGCAAGAGAATACCTCAGGGGTTTGGGTCTCATGTTTTCTATGATTTTTGTGATACCCTGGCAAGACTCCATATAAGAAAGATACAGTGGTAATTAAAATCTCTTTGGTGCCAACATCAATACCCTTTAACTTTTCACATCCCAGTACTGGGGTTTGTCAGAAGAGAAATCATTTGATGGAGATAACAGATATTCTTAAATGCAGGTCTCCCTTTCTCCCTCTCTGCTCCATAGACATCAGTCACCACAGATGCTTCAGACTTGGGGAGCAGTTTCACAAGGGATAAAAGTGCAGGGGGTGTGGGACATCAAGGACAGATGCATGTACATAAATAGCAAGGAGATGCTTGCCTTGATCAAGTCACTCAGATTTCTAAACCTTCATTGGTTCCTGGGACCTCTTCAAGTTGTTGCCGGCAATGCCATAGTGATGTGGTACAACAACTAGCAAGTCATACCCCCTTTGCAGACTAGCCATGTTAACTTGAGATATAGCTTCACTGCACAATCTTACTATACAGGCATCCTACATTCCATCCAAGCAAACTTGTGTGACAGACAAACTGAGTGGGACCAGGACAGACCCTCACAAATGGAATTTAGATGTGGGAATCTTCTAAGATTTGATCCATCTGTGGGGAGTTCCTCAAGTAGACCTCTTTTCTTCCTATCTGAATAATCAACTGGCAAAATTCTGTTCCAAACTCCATACAAGAAGGCCTGGAAGAGAGATACCAATCCCTCAGAGCCACACGCTCCAGGGATCTAAATCTTGTCATCACAATAAACAAAACATGCTGGAGGGATAGGTTCCTGACCCAGAGACTCCCCAGACTCTGGAATAGACTGCCCATACATGTCAAGCAGAGTACCTCTTTGGCCCTCTTCAAAAGGAACCTTGATGATTGGATGGGAGAAAGAAAATTCACCCAGGGATCACATCAGTCACCCTCCTGGATGGGTCCAGGGAAGTAAATAGTGTGGGAAGAAATAGCCAGGGAATTGTTATGGCTAGGCTTGTACAGACCCTAGGGCCAATAGCCTAGTGCCAACTTATGAACCTATGAACCTATGAACCATTTCATTTCTTTGGACAGGAATGTTCCTGTATGCATTTTCACCTTTTCCACTAATATCCAGGGTAATTCTGAAGATACTGAAGGAATCCCCCAAGATCATTGTAGTGACTTCATTCTGGCCAAGGTAATTGTGGCTCTACTTTCTTTTGTAAATGGCCTGTGGAATTACCACATGCTTCTTAACAGAATGGAATGGTGGTGTTTCATACACCCATCAACCATCTTCACATGACTGCGTGGATGATATATCTTAAGTCCTTTAAGGCATCTGTTTTCTGAGGAAGTGCTAATGAAGGGAAGAAAGTCTGCTAATAGAAAATCATGCATTAGCAAATGAAAAAGTTTTTCTAGTTTGTTCCAACAACATTACCAGAACCAGATCAAGACTAGTTGTTCTCTGATTTTACAATATTTGCGTGGGTTACTATCATATGGCCTTCCTTATTCCTCTGTCATGTTTCATCATCCATGTCAGCCTATGGATCCTCCTCTTTTAAGGCAGTTGCATGTAAAAATGCTCTTAAAAGGGGATTTTCTTAAGAGAACTCCAAGTTAACTGATGGCACCTCCTTAGGATATTAATTTTTTGTTAGAGAAACTAACACTTGCTCCATTTGATCCAGCTAATATGTCTGATAAGTTCTTAATATGGAAAGCAGCTGTATTGGTTGTTCTGACATCTGCAAGAAGGGTATCTGAGTTGGAAGCTCTTGCAGTGAGTCAACTCTATCTCATTTTCCACAAGGGCTGGATTTGCTTGAGAACTAATCCTTCTTTTATGGCTTAAGTGGTAGCCAAGTTTACTTTAAGTCAAACTATTCAGCTCCCTTTTTTCTTTCCTACAGTAATGTTTTGTGAAGAAAAATCTGCTTTAAATAACTTAATTTCTTCTATTGCATAAGGCACTACTCATTGTTTGCAGTGTGTGTGTGTGTGTGTGTGTGTGTGTGTGTGTGTGTGTGTGTGTGTGTGTGTGTGTGTGTGTGTGTGTGTCTGTGTGTATTACTCTGTTGATACTTTTTCCAGAGCTATGGCTACCAGTATCGTTTTAAGGAGGCTTGCTTGGCTGCTTTCTCAGAACCTTTCAGATGATTTTAAAAATGAGATTTTAAATTTTCCCTTGGATAAAGATTTAGTGCTTGGCCCCTCTTTTGCATAGATGATCAAAAAGTTTGAGAATGATTACCCCATACCCTGCTTGCCGACAGGCAACTCAGTTGCTATTTGGACAAACTAAATTTTTCAGTTCCTTGGATTAATTTTTCATTTCTTGTGAAGGTAAGAAAGGACAACCCGTTTCATAACAAAAATGTTTGCCTAAGGCTATGAACGTTTGTTATACATACCATGACAATGCTATTCCAGGCAGGGACATGGCCCACTCTACTCAGGCACACAATTATAAAATTTTGAGGACTAGTAAGGCTCACATAGGGGATATCACGCAGCTTCATGGATTGTTGAACTTTGGCTGTAGGATCTCACTTCAGCCAGGAGATTTCTTTAATCTATATCTAACATACTAAAAAGTAACAAACCTAAGCACCATAGGGTATGTTTAATGTGCAGAGTTAAAGAAGATCTGCATTTGTGGTATACCTTTTTGAAACAATTTAATGGAGTATCACTTTGGCACTCACCTTGGGTCTCATCCAGAGAACTGCAGCTATTCAAAGATGCAGTAGCAGACATTAGAATGGGTAGGTATTTTCAAGGAAGTCGGTTTGCGATCAAATGACCTACATCCTGGTCTGCTAAAGGAGGAAAGATATTACCTTCCTAGAGATTTTCCCTTTCTGGTTGCCGCCTTGGTGTGGAGGGAGCAGATGCAAAATAGCAGAATTTCTTTTTGTTCAAACAACCTCACAGCAGTACATGCCCTGAACAAGTGCTCTTCTATGTACTAATGTGTTCACTCTGTCATTAGGCTACTAGTTTTGTTGAGTTTGCATATTAATTTAACTTTTTCTATCACTTTTGTACAAGTGCATGCCAAAGAAATAGCTGACAGTCTGTCCTGTTTTAGTTTGTCACATTTTGCCAGTTGGCTCTAGCTGCAGAGCCATTGGGAATTTTCATTCCACTGAAAGTATGCCTAATTGGAGAAGGACAGCCAGATCACTAGGGGCAAATTCCTGGACTCAGAATACAAAAGAGCTTACTTTCATCGGTGTCAATTTATACGTTTTTTTTTTTTTTTTTTTTTTTTTTTTATAAATCACTGTCCAAGAGTCATAGATGCTGGGGACTGGTGTTAGTCATGAAGTGTTTGATACACAGATGTTGCAATGGAGATTCACCTAATACACTGGCATACATTTGGCAGCTTTAGGCTGTTAGGCACATTTGTTGGGGTTAAGTAATTTTTCTAGTTATTGAGTGACAACTGGAATTTTTAGAGGTTATGATAATGCTGGGGGGGGGGGGCAACAATGGACCACAGAAAACCTATAGTCTTCTACCACCTGGCTGTTATACACAGAGGTCTCTCTTTCAGCTGTTGATTTTTATAAAATTGTCATTTGGGCAACTCACTTTACTAGTAAGATATGGTAATTCTTAGTAACTTTCTTTTGATATGGGTAAGAAAATCTAAGACTGATCAGTTGAGTAAAGGGCATCAAGTCCATTTGGACAAGTCTATGGTACTGGTTATTTACCCACTTCACTGTTTTTTTGTGTTGCACAATATATCCCCAAGGTAAAATAAATTGGTCTTGTATTTACTTCATTGGCTGGTAGACCCTTTAAGTTAACTGAAGCTAACGCCTCCTTAATAAAGCTCTTTCATGTCAGGGCATAGTTTCATATGTGTACTTTTCATTCTTTTCACATGGGGCATACATCTGATCGAGCAATGGAGGGATCATTCCACCAAAGTGCTGGAAAGTACTGACAGTTTATTGTCTGATGCATTTTTATCCTATATTAGGCAGTAATACAATGGTGTTGTGCTGCAAGGAAGAATGTTCCCTGGATTTTGGAACATTCCTTAATCTGAAGAGCAACTTTTCAAACTTTGTCTTGTCCAGCTGGCCATAAAAAGTCATTAGAATATAGTCACTGAGTAGTCCAGCATTTTATTTTTTTCTGGGCTATCAGGGTTCCAGTTTTGGGAAACTTGGTGACAGTTTTCACCAGGAGATTACTTAAGGTATTGGTTATGCATCTTTGGGGGATGATATAACTGATGACCCTAAAACAATTCTTTAGTCAGAATTCTGTTGTATCCCAAACGTGTTATTTTCTGGTTGTCAATTGTGCCAAGGCTTCAGTAACAAAGAACCAGAAGGAATGTTGCAGTCAAAATGTCCAGAGACTTTATTAACCATAGAGTAGCTTGGGTAGCCAGCCAGACCTAATTCCAAATGACTGAACACAAGGACTTGGAAAAACCCGATAAATACTTTTATAACCCTGATGGAGTGTACCTAAACAACCTAGGTTTTGATTTATCCTTAAAACACACTACCAGGTGGAAACAAACTGGTAAGCGGCACGGACTGTTTATTACAGTAATAAACAGTCCGTGCCGCTTTTACCAGTTTGTTTCCACCTAGTGTGTTTAAGGTTTAGTTGTTAAATGTATTTTGTGTTTGTTGTAGGTTTTGATTTATGTAATCTGGACATTATTTTGGCTATTCTTTAAGGATGTGTCTTGACAGTCAAGTTATTAGAGGGTGCCTAGCATGTTTGGTGTGGGAGACATCCTGGGGGGATGGTATGGTCTGCGTGCCAGTAAGAGGCTACATGTGGCATTCCCCCCTTGTGCTGTCCCCCAGATGCATTTCAGCAGCCTCTCCATAGTGTTTCGGTTGAGTTTGAGCATTACGCCTTGGGCAAGGCAAGTTGTGCTTGGGGTGGGAGGCAAGCCCAAATGGTCATTATAAGCAGGTCATTGGTAGCCTGGGGTTACACATCCAAACCATACATTTTAGCCAGAATGGGCTTGGTCACACCAACCAGGAATATGTTCAAAGATTACAGACTGTGTTATGATGTGGTTATGGTGTTATTTTGTGTGGCATCACTAATGTTGTGTAATTTAACCAATAAATAATCACAATGGCATAGAATGTGTATTTATTGACCCAGCTTTAAAGGACAAGGATAGCTTACTTGTAAGCCTATTTGGCCTTGAGCTGAGCAGCATAATGTAGTGGTAACCCCCCATTTTATATGGAAAATGCTCAAGCAGAGTCACTAGTTCAGTAGCAGCTCACAGGATCCTGACCACCCATCGCTGGTTCAAGTTTATTTCAAGAGGCAGCTGCCTTGCATCTTTCCCACCCTTATGTTGCCCCTAGGTTGTATTTCAACAGTTTCTTCATGGCTGTCTAGCTGATTGTGAGCATTGGTCAGGGCAGGTTGTGCTTGTGTTGGGTGGCAAGCCCAAAGGGTCATTATAAGCAGGTCACAGGCACCTTGGATTATGCACCCAGACCCTAAATATTAGAAGGAACAGACTTAATTATATCAATAGGCAATATGATCAAAGGTTACAGACTATATTATGATGTGGTTTTGATGTTATTTTGTGTGCCATCAGTAATGTTGTCTAATTTAACTAATATAAGGTCACAATGGAATAGAAGTAGTATTTATTCACTCGGCTTTAGAGGACAATGATATGTGTAGGGTGCTAGAGGTTTGACATTCCACACCACAGAATATTTTAATTTCATGTGTGTTTGCAACAATTTCCATTATTGATTTATAATGTAGTATATACACTTAGTTCATTATATAAGGTATTATTGCTGTTTTATTTTGTAGTTCAAGCCTTTATGTCAACATTTTGTTGATTGTAGCTTTTACATTTTCTTTACAGTAAGTAACTTATATTCTTTAAATTATACATGGAGTCCTCTTTATTGTTTTCTGGCTAGTCTTTTATTTTTATGAATGTTGATTTGCCTTTTTAATATTATTTTTGTGGGCTGAATCTCTTTTGCTTTTCTTCTTTTTTCTTTTCTCAGGTTTCTCAGAGATCCTTGTGTTTATTTTCATTATTTTTTCTATTTGTATGTTCTGAGGAAGTCTGTATTTAACAGATGAAAGCATTTAACCGTTTGTTCTAGTTGTATGTACTCGTAATAAACCTTCTTATTTTACTTGCCCGGGTCTGGTTTCACTAGTACTGTACACCTAGCAGAGACAGGGTGTTGTCTCACAGTATTTGATTCTCTAGTTGGGCTCGTTTATTTGGTTGGATCTATTTGTATGTTGTTTTATTGTTCAGTTAGTAAACATGACCAAACACATAGATCCAGCTCAAAGTATTACTTAGGGCTCTAGCATCTCAAGAAGAGGAGGAAATAGGTGGAGTTGAAGATGAATGACAGTGCCTCAAAACAGCATGTGTGAGTACTACAGAACAGAAATGTAGCCAAGCCAAGTATGGAAATAAGGTACACAAGGAAAGCTGGTGAAGGAATGCGGAAGTCCAGGAAGTTTTCAAAAGAAAGACCAAGACTAAGAAAAAGTGGGAGACAGAAGACAGACATGGCTAGAAATTAATTTTGGTTGGCTAACAAAGAGGCTAAGAGAAGAGTTACATTAACAAAGATCAATGCATTAGAGGCATTCTACCATCTTTTGGAAAGTGACTCAGTAGATCACACAGCCAAACTATATCAGGTTATAAGGCAAAGACAGAAAGATAGTCAGACACCCTTCATAAGGGTTGCCAGGAACAACCTGCCAACAGGACATCAAAGACAGATAGAAGAAGTATTTCCAACAACTTCTGAATGAAGAAAACCTTTCAGAAGCTGTAAAGCCCCAGAGACAGCCTGCAATGAAAGAAGAGGAGGGAACCACCATAAAAGAAGTAAGAACAGCACTAAGGCAAATTAAGTAATGGAAAGCAGCAGGCACAGATGAGATCACCGTAAATATGATAAAGATGTTGGGTGAGGTATGGGAAAATAGCTCCTGAGGGTATTCAAAGCAGTTGGAGCAAAAGGCATTTACCACATGACTGGAGAATAAGCATGTTAGTGCTTGTGTTTGGGAATAAAGGAGACATTCACAACTGTGGTCAGTACAAAGATACACAGATCCTATCTCACTGCATGAAAGTTCTGGACAGGGTGACTGATAAATAAATACACAGAGTAGTAGAAAGTAAGATGGGAGATGGGCAGTTCTGATTCAGATCAGGATGTAGCACAATTGAGCCAATGTTTGCAGTGAGATAGATAGCTGAGAAGAAGTTAAAAAGTCCATCTGGGCATTCCTAAACTTGGAGAAAGCATATGACAAGGTCCCAAGAAAGCTGATTTGGGCAGTCCTGTAGTGGTTTAAAGTCCCAGAAGCATTGGTAGAATTAATGCAGGCTATGTACAGGGTTCCAATGACTCAAGTATGAACAGTTTTCGACTTACAGAGGGAGTGGGTATGCATCAGGGTTCATTTCTGAGGTAACTGCTGTCCATACTGGTGATGGACTACATTAGCAAACAGGTTGGAGGGGACAGAACAACAAAGCTGCTGTATGCAGATGGTGTGGCATTACAGGCAGAGTCTGAACAAGATCTTCAGCAAAGGGTAGGGGAATGAAATGTAAAACTGAAGGCACATGGGATGAAGCTGAGTACAGATAAGACAGTTGTAATGGCAGCAAATGGGGAGTTCAGAAGAATCAGAGAATTGAGATATAAGGAAAAATAGTGGAACAAGTTAACAGCTTCAACTATCTGGGAGTAGTGGTTGAGGAGAAAGGAAGACTTAATGAGGAGGTCAAAGCTAGAATTAGAAGGGCTGCAGCCAATTAGCAGAGTGTCAGCAGTAGTGTATGACAAAAATATGCCAAAAAAGCTGAATGAGAAGGTGTATAAAACAGTGGTTTATAAACCTGTGAAGTAAAGTCAGAGCAATTAAGAAAGTTCCTAGTGATGGAGATAAACTGCCTGAGAGGGTTGGTAGGATGCACAATGTGGACAGACGAAGAAATGATGACATAAACGCAGAAACCAAAGTAGCTCCAATTGCATAAAAAGTCAAAGAGAACAGATTACAATTGCGTGGGCATATGTACAGAAAAGCAGAAGGCAATTTGGTGAAGAAGATTTGGGACAGACAGGAAAAAGGCAAGAGAAAATGAGGGCACCCAGCAAAGAAGAGGATGGACTGGGTGAGACAAGACCTGTGAAAGTCAGGCATGAGTGCTGAAGAAGGTAGGACAGAGGCACTGAACAGAGAGAGAGAGATGGCAACAGCTGACATGACGGCCTGAGACCATGTATAAAAATGGGAAAAAGGGGGGGGGGGTTGATAAGGATGATGATGATAGTTGTTCAGTTCTTTAGGACTACTACATGTGCTCGAGACACATTTGCTGGAGACACGTGTCCTCGCTGTCATGCACTCATTTCACTAATTATTCTAACTCCCAGGAATTCCTTCCTCATAATGCTAACTATCACTGCTAGAACACTGATCCTAACATTAAAAACTCCCAAACAGTGCCTTATCCTAAAGTTCCCCATCTCTCTCTAAATCTAAAATACCTTACTCTCCCCAACCCTAAAGTTCTGATCACTCACTAAACCTAAGGTCTCCTTTCTCTTTCTATTCCAGATTGGTACCTAAATCTAAGATTCCTGTCCCACTTCCCCTAACCCTAAAGTTTCTATCACATCTAAACCTAAAATTGCCTTTCGTCCTCCCTAAACCTAAACTCCAGATTAGTGGAAAAACCTAAAGTCCCTTTCCCATTCCTGTTACAGTTGCTCCCTAAACCTAAAATCCCTATCGTCCTCCTTAACCATAAAGTCCCTATTGCTCCTTACACCTAAAATCTCCACCACCTCCCCAAAGCTAACGGCAGCCTTGTCGCTCTCCTTCTCCACTTACCTGTTTTGCAGTGAGCACTTACTTGTGTCCATTTCCTAGGATGTGAGCAAATTGTGTGACAGATGCATTGCTGAGCTTGCTTTCAAGGTAAAGCACGAGCAGATGCTCAGTCGGGGTAACATCTCTTCGAATTCCTGGTTGTGATTTCCTGGAATTCAAGCACCTAGGGCTCAAGCAGTTGTAGAACACTCTTTCTTATTATGTAATGATGAATTATCATTACTTGTCTCAGAAAATAGCTATTCAAACCCAAATAAAATAATTACACAGATATTCATTACATGATTACATTTTTCTGAAAGAAGTATTTATGAGTTTGCAGTTAATACATCTGTAGTACCTCTCATAACCTGTTCTTATTTTAATCACCTGTCGGGGTACTGTTACCTGGAGAAAATGCAAACACTAATTTTGTTTTACAAAAAATGTGTATTTGCTTTTCATTTTTGTTGGGTGAGGGGGGTTCTAAAAGGGCAATTCAACCCTTCTGTAGTAGTGGTTGAACTTGTCTGATTCAAATACTGGTAATTAAAAGAAAAGTGTGCATCCAGATATGTCACTGGAAATCATGAAGGGAATCTGAACACCTAAGTGATAATGCTGACTAATCAAAAAAAAAATGAAAAGCAAAGTGAGAAAATCCTTATGTGATGAATCAAGAAATATACAAAAACAAAAATAGCACAACTGCATAAAAAAGGAGAATTTCAATAGTGCGCTCTCAGAGCTCATAAGTGCTTTCACAGACAGCAAATGCTTACAAGATTCACTTAAGAAGACATTTTTTCTGAAGTGTAAGTGCTTGTGAGTGCTGAGATGGCACTATTAAATTGTTCCTTTTTTTTCATTTGTTCCTGCTGCTGTTTTTGGTTTTGATAATTCTGACTGTAAAGTAGTTCTTCCAAAAATGTGTGAAAAATACAATCACAAGAATATCTGCTTGTGCTCATGCAGAGAGCATCAAATGAATCTTGATTCAGCGGTGCCACTACAAAAGTGGCAGTGATTTGTTTCTTGGAGGTCGACTTCCTTGATCTCTTTTTCAGCAGGCTGTGCTCCATTCAGCCATTTTATGTAAATATCAGTTTAACTGATACATCTTAGAGAAAATAAATTAATCATTACATTTTTGCAGCAGTCTTTTACTTCCTGATTTCAGGGAAATAGCGTGACTAATCAGGACTCAGCATGTCAAGTTCAATGAAGCAATGTATTGGGAGGGTGGCCTAATGGTTAAGGTGTTTGCCGTACAAACACAGGGTGCAGGGCTTGAGTCTCACAAGGGATAATTAGGTAGGCTTAGAATGGCTCGCAAGGGCAGTTCACCTAGTACTAACCTATGACCTGCTGCATTTTATCTATGAAACAAGTTATACCATAAAACACTGTACACTTTCAAATGTTCTTAACAGTTGTATCTCTAAAGAGTAATGTTGTAATGTGAAAAAAGAACATTGTTCCCTATGTATTTGCATCTTTGCTTGACTTATTAATTTCTTCTGGAAGAAGAAATTACTTTACCCTACACATTTCTTGACATTTAGTTTTTGTCCATGGTTTTGACACCAAGTATTTGTTTGAGAAAGGTCTTTTTGAGGATGTTTATGTCCTTGGAGAGTTTATGATGACAGTAAGTTTACAGTCATTTGTAAACTTAATCAGTCATGAACATTAACTTTTGCTTTGATCGCTAAGAAGTAAATGTCAAATAGGAGTGGCCGAAGAACTGAAACCTGTGGTACACTGCTAGTCACTGATATTTTGGAGGAGACAGAGCCATCAACCATAATCTCCTGGGTTCTGTTTGTGAGCCAATTTCTTATCCAATGAGTTGCATAGTGACCCACTTTGCTATTCAGTGAGCTGGATACATTATTATGTCACAAGAGTCTTCTAACATAAACTTCTTGGCTACACATGTAATTACTTCAAAAAACAGATTCCATATAAAAATATGAATTTTCACAAATATGTGTTTTTTCAGAGATCAGAATAGTTATGCCATAGATACAAATCAACTTCATAAACTATTTGTTTTAAATATTATTTATTAATTTCTTATTTTGTTCTCAGACATTTCTATTAATTTCATATGATCTCCCCAACTAAAGAAACCACTATTTTTATATCTGTGGGTTACCATAGGATCATAAGAACTTACTAGGCTATTGGCCCTGAGTCCCTTATAAGCCTAGCTGAGAGTTTAGCCCATACATAGACAAATCAGCACCCGATGCCCCAGTCCAGCAGGGACATGGGTAGAATCCCAGGGATGCATTTTTTGATTTCCCATCCAGTTATCCAGATTGCACTTAAAAAGGGGTAAAACAGTACTCTGCTTGACATAGAGAGGGAGTTTATTCCATTGATGGGGAGTCTCTGGGGCAAAAATTTGTACCGCCAGCAAGTCCTGTTGATGTCACAGACCAGGTTGAGGCAACGTGTGCGGGTTACTCGAGTGGAGCTTGACTTGCGGATATGCTCTTTCACTTCCGTTAGTGTTATTTGTTTAGTTAATATGTTATTTTGTTGCATTAACACCTTAGTAGTTATATTTTCTTGAATAAAAGTATTAATTACATTATCTGTCTCCAAAAGTGGTGTGTTGTTATTTGTATCTTTATACTAGTTTTTGAACACTTCTAATATGCCCATTAAGTTAGATGTACTCTTAACTGAACCATCACTTTTATATTTAATCTTATTAGTAAGATTTTGATTGTTTATTTTTTGGGCTCTTACTGCTATTTTATGTAGATATTTGGGACTTACAGCATAAGATTGTAATTTCATTTTTTCCAGGTTTATGGCTGCCTTATGATTCAGAACTTCTAAGTATTTTTGATTTAACTTAGTAATTTCATTATGTGCTACTTCATTATTTGGTTTTGCATCCATTTTTATCTTGTCTATGTTATTTTGTAAGTCTAAAAGTTCTTTATTCCACTCTCTCCTTTTTTAAGGTACCAAGATTTTAATCTACCATATATATAAACTTTAAAGGTGTCCCATAGTATAGTATCAGTCACTTCACCATTATCATTTGTTTCCATAAACATGTCTATTTCTTTAATTATACATTCCCTAAAGTCATTTAACTTAGTTATGTAAGCAGGAATTCTCTGTAGAAATCTTAAATCATCTGTATGTGTAGTTAATGTAAAGTTTATAGCATTATGGTCCGAAAGTGGACACGCATTATAGATGCGTCACTTATTTTAGAGTATATATTATTTGATACAAAGACCTTATCAATGTTTGTTTGTGTACCAAGCCGATATGAATAGTGAGTATAGAATAAGGAACAATGTTCTCTTAGGCTATGTATATATTTAAGGTTCATCTGGTTTGTAAAGTCATTTAACTTCTTGGCTTGAGATGTTAGTTTTATTTTACCATTTTTAGATGTATCATTGCCTGATAATAGGCAGTTAAAATCACCTGTTGCTATAATTTCCCCTTTTGCATTTAAAGTAATCAGGTCCAGATATTTGTCAACATATTTAGTAATCAGTCCTGGTATCCAGTATGTATTTATCAATGTATAATACTTCCTACTGGTTTCCAAAATAACCATCCTTAGCATCCCATCTTTATCTGAAATTGTATCTATAATTCTTGGTATAGGATAAGTATTTTTCCATAGAATAAGAGTGCTCCTTCTTTTGGCTATTCCCGTTTAGGGGTCGCCACAGCGGATCATGATTGGCAGTGAAGTTTTATGGTGTTGAGTTGCCAGCCCAGTGCCCAACGTTCCACAGAAGGCAATAAGAGTGCCCCTTCTCTTAGTTTTAAAACATGAATCAACCAGAATGGTATAGCCACTGATAGAGTATTTTTGTAGATCTTTTTTAATAGATGGGTTTCCTGTAAAAAGATGACCCGGGCTTTATGCATTTTGATATATTTAAGCAAACCAGCTCTTTTGTCATTAGTGCTCAAACCATTAAAATTTAATAATAAACATTTATAAGCCTTTGATTATAATGTTTGTTATTACTAACTGAAAGACCTTTCTTCTGTATTGACTTGAAATCTACTGAAAATTTACTTATCATAGATGCATAACATGTACTAAGCACTACTTTCAAAAACCCAAAACTATTTACAAACACATACATGAAACATAAACGTTTCTGGTTTAGTTAAAAACTAAACTAAATCATCCATCCACCACCTGTCCAATTTCAAATGACACAAATTATCCATCTCTGCTTAGAATTTAGTATAAAAACAAAAAAGAAAAGCATTACAAAAGCAACTAAAGAAATCTGAATTTATGAAATATACATTAGAATAAGAGTGTCCAATATATCTGAAGTTATATGAATATGTCACATATGATAATAGCACCTTTAATATGTAGACATGCCAGAAATACACATCAGATCAAAGTATGTATAAACATTAGAAGCTGAAGGTTAAGAAGATTGATATTATTTACAAGACTTTTCAAGAAACATCAGATAATTTAACCATTATTTTATATATATATATATATA